>NW_010432125.1:51541-52170 GCF_000710305.1 Buceros rhinoceros silvestris
AAGGCCTTCACCTCCTCCCCTTTCCCTGCTTCCCCTATCCTCGCCTTGCTCCTTTCACACCCACAGCCCTTCTCACAGAACACCTCGTCCCTTTGCACCTGATCCCAGGCTCTTCCAGTCCCCCCAAAATTGCTAACCTGACTAGAAAAAAGTCATTTCAGGTGAGTTTCCTGACAATTTAGTAAATTAAATTAGCTTATCGTGAGATCACGTGCTTAGAGCTAGCTCATGATGAGCCATCACAGTGAGCAGCTAAGAGCAAGGAAGAGGAACACAAGTCCACCTCCATCCAGCAGCAGCAACTGTTTGTTGGATTCAGACTACACAAACTCCGTTTAAAACAACCTAACTCGACACTGCCACGTTGCTGCCTTTCTTTCCATTCTACCTGTTTGTGCCTTTTATTTGCACCAGGGTTGGGAGGGAGCTTCTGGGTCTTACAAAAGTCAGCTCAGGATGCTAAACTAGCGAGAAACTTATTAAATTGACTTAACTATCATAGCAGTGAAGCCTTGTGTTATGCTTTCATCCGGCAACTCCAGTGCTTTGGAACATTCACATCTGACAAGAACAAGTAACAACAATTCTCCTGCATTCAGAAGGTCTAAATCAAAAAGTGACTTTCCCTA
>NW_010432125.1:52260-57357 GCF_000710305.1 Buceros rhinoceros silvestris
TTCCCTACTCTTGTCACTCTTGTTAATTGGTTCTGAATAATTGGCTCACGGTCACAAATTCTAGCAATTCTCCCAAATGAAAACCTCCTTGGACACACACCAACACAACGTACAGGCTTTTTGCTGTATGTGGAAGAAAAACAGTTCAATTAGAGGCACAATCACATTGATCATTATGCAATTTTATTTTACCTTTTTGGATCAAAAGCTTCTCCACCTCTGGAACCTCCTCCAGGTGTTCTCCATGCCAGGCGTTCAATGTATTCATCTGCCACAAAGGGCTCCTAGCCACAGAATAAAAAACTCCTTACAACATGCCACAGCAGGTTCTCCCTTAAGCAGCAGCTTACACATCATTCTGAAAGCGTTCAGAAGCTTTACCTTCATCAAGAGCATGTACAGTGTTGACAATTACCCCATCAAATCTTAAGTTTACATACTTAATACAGAGAACGCCCTTCTTAATACGGTGGGCTTGAACATCTAGTCTAGAGATTGCTAGACCAACAGCAAAGAAATTGCTCCAGGTCTGTGAAGGGTTTCTTTGCAGACGCTCAACTCCCTGATGGCATCACAACCAGGGTGCTGCCCCGTGGCAAAACCAGTGCGAGATTACCACTGGACACCTCCTTTCAGGAAGTTGTAGAGAGTGATGTCTCCCCTCAGCCTCCTTTTCTCTAGGCTGAACAACTCCAGCTCCCTCAGCCACTCCTCGTAAGACTTGCTCTTCAGACCCTTCACCAGTTTTGTTGCACTTCTATGAACACACTCCAGCTCCTCAGTGTTGTTCTTGGAGTGAGGGACCCAAAACAATCCAGAATTCAAGGTGCGGCCTCACCAGTGCCCAGTGCAGGGGGACGATTGCTGCCCTGGTCTTGCAGGCTGCACTATTGCTGATACAAGCCAGGATGCTGTTGGCCTTCTTGGCCACCTGAGCACACCGCTGGCTCATATTCAGACAGTTGTAGGGGTTTGTTGTGACCCAGGTGCAGGACCCAGCACTTGGCCTTGAACTTCACACCATCGGCCTTGGCCCATCGATCCAGCCTGTCCAGATCCCTCTGTAGAGCCTCTTTAGCTTCAAGCAGATCGACACACCCATCCAATTTGGTATCATCCGCAAATTTACTGAGGGTGCACTCAATCCCCCCATCTGGATCATTGATAAAGACGCTGAAGAGGACAGGTCCTAATACTGAGCCCTGGGAGACACCACTAGTCCGCCAACTCAGTTTAACTCCACTCACCACCACTCTGGATCTGACCATCCAGCCAGTGTTCTAGCCAGTGAAAAGTACACTTATCCAAGCCACAAGGAACCAATTTCCCCAGGAGAATGCTGCGGGAAATGGTGTCAAAAGCTTTACTAAAAGTCCAGGTAGACAACATTCACAGTCTCTCCTTCATGCACTGAGCAGGTCATCTTCTCATTGAAGGAGATCAAGTTAGTCAAGCAGGACCTGACTTTCATAACCCCATGCTGACTGGGCCTGATCACCTGCTTGTTCTGTATTACCACGTGATTCCACTCAAGATTATCTGCTCCTTAAACTTCCCCATCACCAAGGTCAGACTGACAGGCCTGTAGCTCCTTGAATCCTCCTTCTGTCCCTTCTAGTAGATGAGCATCATGTTTGTTAACCTCCGGTCCATCTATGCAAGGTATTCCCATATCCACCAGGATTTCATGGAAAGCTTTTAAATTCCCCACAGCAACTGTTCTAAAACTGTGAAACACAACCCAGCACAGAGACGGGAGTGGCTCTGGTTAACGGTGGTACTTGCCACAATTCATTTCTGATAACAGAACATATGAACATGCCATCACTGGTTTTGATAAAGCTTGGGTTAAAAAAAAAAGCAATAAAAATAAACAGACCTCCACAGGTATCAAATTGCTTCCTGTGTCAACTGGTCTAAATCCTTGTCAGAAGTAAGAGAGGGAAAACACAGCATTATATATATTATTTAATAAATTTAAATTTTAAATTAATAAAATTAACCCCTAAAAGCAAGGGCAAAAACAAACATCACCAGTTCGAGGCCTGTCATTCCTTAGAAACACGTTATGCCCTATCCAACCAGGCCCAGCTATTAAATAGAAAGAGAAAAGTTTTTTAAACATGCTTTGCAACATCCTAATCCTTCTAGACAGGACAGAAGCTTCACCCTTTCAACAGACAACCCGTAACTCCTCACTCAGAGATGCACTAGATAGTTGTGTTTGGCTGAGCCACCTTGGTTAAGCTTGAAAAATAACCAGGTGATACCACTACGAACCACTTGTCTACAACTCCCTCACCTCTTTAACCCAGTTTTTCCCGATACACAACGTGAAGCTCCCTTTACACAAATCCTCCTCTTCAAAAATCAGCACGCAGAGTTTTCATATCAAGTGTAACTTTGCTCCTTATGTCATCTTTACATCTAAATATTTGGGAACCTTTTTGCAATTTTAATTACAGGTGAAATGAGCCATTCAATACCGTAACATTCCCTTCAGGGGAGTCCTCCAGCTTCCTAATTACCCTTATGGCTTTTGCACCACTTCTCCTTTATATGAAAAACACAACTACAACTCACATATATATGCGTGTGTACAACATTTTCTACATTTCTCCCTCCCTTCAGATGTTTGCACTAAAAGATAATTCACACACACACAATGACCTTGAAATTTTTTTTCCTGCAAAACATTTACAGAGTTTTTCTGCAAGCATCCTCTAAGAAAATCTGATATACACACCCTAAATCCTAAAAACATAAATACTATAATGCCAATCGTGCTCTAGCCATTATGCCTCTATACTCCACCACAGCTCCCTTGAGTGCACGTGTACACATTGTACCTGCAGCAACCTCCCCTGCATCCCCAAAACAAGCCGAGCACACAGACGCCATGGTTGACCCCAAACCTGACCAGCCACGAGACCAAACTGAAGTGGCAGCAGCTCAGTCCCCTCTGCTGCCCTTCCCACAGTGCCAGCACTCACATGGGTCCCCCCCTCTCCTGCAACACTCCCCTTGTCTCCCAGTCTGCCTCCCTCCTTCCGCAACACCCACGACTCAGCAAAAATGATAAACAGGAGTTTTGTTTCAACAATCTGATCCATCAAAGAGCATTAATGAGTTTAGTTAGACCTAGCCGATGGCAGAACCACTGCTATATCATAGTATTTTAACCTTGAAAATAGCTGGTTTTCAAGAACACTTACCTAGGAGACCTGTCCTTCAGGTTTTTTAATCGTATAAACCCCATTACGCATTATTTAAGACACAGTGACTGCCAGGGGTATTACGATGTGCAGAATACTGACCAATCAAGGAACAAAACGAGCTTTTTCTGCCAAACTTTCACAAAGGGTGTGCTAAAAATAACCTGCTTGATTTATAAATAAGACAAAGTTCCACAGTGCCTTTTTAAGATGTGATTTCACAGGTTCCACTGCAAATACCCAAACTTTTTAGTTTTGCTTCTATATCGACCTTCCACTTTCATCGGCTCTTCTTAATGCCATCTTGATAATAGGGTTACCTGCAGCTGAGAACCTAATTCCGGTGCTGCAGGAGCTGCTGAAAATCAGCTGTTAGAAATTTCATTTGCAAGTCCTTTGCCTGTTATCAGATGAGTCCCAACAATCAATTTCTCATCAGCTTTGAACTCCCCTCCAACTCTCGATGAACCAACATGATCCCATCCATTCAGCCAATACCACTGATCTAATAAAAGATACGCCTGAAGTGGATGATAACCTGGTTTGATCTGGTCGGTACAGATGGAACTACAGTGGACCGCGCCACATCAAGAACTGGTTTAGAAGTAACCATGGTAAAATTACACTTTGAGGTCACTGATGGAGAATTGAGGCTATGTGGCACCCACTTCTAGCACAGATCCTTCTGCTCAATGTCAGATATCGCCACTGAAAATAACTTCCAAACACACGCTCATGAAAACATGGTGATGAAACACCACCCTCAGTTTGCAGCTAAGGGTTACTCCTGCATTTTCATGGTCTAACCTATATGGCAGTGACTCCAAACCAACATAGTAGGCAGCATTAATTCAGTGAATCTCAACAAAACCTCTGTTGCTTTTGGAGCAACACAGAAGCAAAAGCAGGAGAGAAAAAAATACTGGCTTCCATATTGGAAAACGTAATTTCACAGCTTATCTCCAGGCAAAGGTCCCACCTACTTTGCAATGTCATCTTTATCGCTGTTGCAGAATGAAACAAATTATTGCATGACCCAAAGCAGCCAAAACACACAGTTTTTCCTTCCACATCCTAGTTATCTCACATTCAACATCCCACGAAGAACAAAATCGCATTGTCACCATGTTGAGTAACTGCGAGGACAGTTAGAGAGGTGTGGAGAGGGTATAAAACCTGGCATCTAGCTACAGAGAACACCATGTAACATTCTTGCTATTTTTTTAAACCATGCAAACCAGAAGATATGAGTCATAACCCTCATGTCATAACAGTGATTCATAAATACAAGTGCACACAAAGCATTTACACAAACCACAGACACCGGGTCTTCCAGAGAAAACAGGAAGACCTTTCCTACAGGCTGGGCAGAGCATGTCCCAGTGTTCACACACCAAATGAACAACCGGCTCTTGAGTGACTCAAGAGAGCAAACACAGGACACCTGGTAACAATACCACATCCCCACGCACCAGCAAGGGGGGACAAACACTTAATCACAGGTCACATCACGACAGCCCATGGTGCAGGCCAGCAGAGAACTTGCCAGACTCCTGCTAGATTGCTGCCCTGGGCAAGCTATTCGGTTTCTTGCGGCGGCTAAAGGGAGGGCAAAGTTATTTCTTTATTTCAGAGAAGCAGAAGCCACATTAAGACCCCATGGTGCTGGGGTCAACTGAGTACGTGCCCTCTGGAGAAGAGGAGCGGTGGTCGGGCCTGGCATGGCCTGTCACCCTGCTGACAGCGGCACCCCATCTGCTGCAGAGACCTGGGAGCCCCGGGGAAGGAGGCCAGGCATAAAGAACCGCCCGAGGGAGGGTCATCCCGCAGCATCGCCCCGCTCCCCACCCGGCTCCGCCAGCCCCCACCCAGACACCCCCTT
>NW_010432126.1:0-1668 GCF_000710305.1 Buceros rhinoceros silvestris
GTCCGGTTTAACTTCGAAAATGATTTTACTCTGGGGGCGTTTTTCTATTAAACTCTTCTGTTTCTATCCTTTTCATATGTAGTCTGTGTGTTATCATTTCCTTTGCCCGACTAAAGCCTTAATGAGCTCGTTAACGTGCTGATAAGCCGTTAACAAGCATCAAAAGTTTTTGTGTGTGGTTTGGCTGGTTTTGCTTTTCCAGCCGACACACTATTTTGTCACATCCCTTTTGGTGGGAAACAGCCCCCTTTTTCAACCTGCGACAGCTGTGCATCAACAGTAAGAATATCTTCCTTCTGACTGTGTTTTACGATTTTTGTAGCTCAGTCTTGTACACTTTGCAAGTAGGAATTTTGTAGCTTATTAGAGGACTGACTCTGACACGGCTGTAAACTTTGGTGGGCAAATCTTGGGTATTGCTGCTGCTGTCTTTTGGTGAAGTACCATATTCCGTTTGTAAGGCATACACAAGTAGACCATTACGCTTGATGAAAGACTGTTTCCAGGCTCACTTAAAAAAAAAAAAAAAAAAGATGAAATGTTCAAACTGGGTTACAGGCTTTTCTCAGTAACACTCCCTTCTGTAGGCCACTAAATCTCTCAACTGTAACAGTTCTTCTACAGTTCTTCTGTTCCAAACAATAACTTTGCATGGCAGTAAAATATTTTGGATTACAAAAAATTTAAAATATTGTCTCTCTTCCTAAAATCCCTGAATTCTGAAGATTCACTTCAATTTTTAAAAAACAATCACTTCTCTTATTTCTGCACGTGGAGGAACAGTGCTGTGAAACTCCTGAGCTAACTATTTGTGTTACAGAGTGTGAAGCAGCATCTGCAGAGTCAGGGCTTGGGCAGGCTCCTCTCCCTGCCTGCCGGCAAGCTTGGCAGTGCAGCCGTGCCAGCACAGAGGGATACCTGTGCTAAATCTAAAGCTGCTGTAGGATATGTTCGCTGCCCTTTCAGAGTCGCGGTTTGCTTCTCAGACCAGTCTACCAGCTCTCTACCAGTCTACCAGCTACTATAACATACCCAGGATGTTTGGCAAAATCTGATGGTTGTCCTCCAGTTCTTCCTTTTTTCAACATTTCCTTTCCTTTGTAGAGCACAGCTTCAGAGCCCTTGATGCTTAGACGTTTGAGCATTTCCTGACAGCCCATTTGGATTCTTTTCATACAGGTTCTTGACTTTGCTACTCCATACACTACAAGTTTATGACTCATCTTTGAATGAAGTTATCAACACCAGCAGTTGGTGAGATTTCCAGTTTTCTGGATAAGGCAACTGAGATGGAGAAACCACACCAAGTTTTGTTCACTTCAGGAGATTGAAACGGGGAGAAAAAATGAAGGCAAAATAATAGCTTTTCTCCCTTTGTCCTTCAAGATATGTGGCACTTCAGATGTCTTGTACCTATCCGAGCCCCTAGACCTGTTCTGAGCTTCCTCAGTCTGTAGAGTTCACCCCCTTCACACTGCAAATGACCCAAGGAGAGATGTTGTGGACTTCCTGGTTTCAGAGCAAGGTGACCGGGGCGGTGTCGTGGCAAGTCCTAATGTCAGAATGGCAGGGCAGGATGAAGTAAAGGTAATGGTTTGCTCACGTCCAGCTTAGTGTCCTGTTTCGCACAGTGGCCAGCAGCAGGTGGCAATTAAGGAAAGAATACAG
>NW_010432126.1:1769-11629 GCF_000710305.1 Buceros rhinoceros silvestris
AGAGAGGACAAGTATGGAAAGACGCTTTGCTGGTATTTCCTCTGAGCTTTATTAGGCAGTCTGTGGCACAGGGACCTCCAAAACCAGAGTTTGTGTCTGCATTCTCGTGCTTAAGTCTTGATGCACTTCCTATAAATTTTTCTAATTATTTTCTAAACCATCCGTAGTTCTGGCATACACAACATCCTGTGGTAATGAATTCTGTGATGCAATTGTTTTGTGTAAGAAAATATTTTCTTTAAATCTTCTTAGTGATTTCATTAGGTGCTCCTACTTCTGTCACGAGAAACAGTGAATAGTTTTTCTCTGATCTATATTCTACTCACCTATATTGTATTTTTCTCTTTGCTTTCTCAGAGAGAAGTAGCTTAACACCTTTGTTGCTCTTCTCAGTACATTTTCTGGGTACGTTGGATCTTATTTTGAGACACAGTGACCAGCAGTACAATCTATACTCATGAAAAGAATTTAAAGAGTAGTGTAACTATTTTTTTCTAATAATTAATATTTATTTTGCCTTTGAGATGTCTGTTGACTGACATTTTCATATATTTCTTTACTGGCTGGTAATATCTCATTTAAAGCTCGTCACTACGTGTATGTATAAACATAGTTACGCACTCAGAGGAAAACTTGTCTTTACTCTGCATTTATCAACAGTGAATTTCACCTGCTATTTTGTTTATGATCTGTACTCTGAAATAATTTTTAACTTTTTACAGTAGATTTGACATTCCCACATAATTTAGTGCCATCAGCAAACGCCCGTCACCTTCTTGTTCTCTCCTTTTAGCCTAATAATCCAGTAAGTTGAAAAGCATGTATCTCTGTTGGGCTGCACTTACAATCTTTCTTCCTCTGTTGTGAAATCCGACCTATTGCTTACTGCACTTTAAAGGATATTAAATAACGAGTCCTGTCATCCTACAACAGCTTCATTTCCTTGGTGAGGGAATTCGTAAAAAGCTTTCTGAAAATATAAGTACACTGCTTCAACTGATTATTCTTATCTACATGCTTATTGATGCCTTCAAATAAAACTATAGATTTACAAACCATCTTAAAAAAATTGTTGATACTTTGCTATTTTACTTATCCAGATGTCTTCTATTATGATAATTTAATTTCTTCATGAAGTCTTGAGTAGCACCAGAGATCTTTTACTACCACAGAGTCCATCAAAGCTTTTTGTGCAAAAAAGGGAAAGTTACTGGGGATCTAAACCAAGTCTAAAAAAAGTTGGTTGCTTGGTTTTTTTTTACTATTATTATTTTCAGAATTACTTTCAGGGTCTTAATAAAGGTTGTATTTAATTACAGCAATTAAGAATCTGTCAGCACTGCTGAACTCCGAACTGAAGAGCTGTAATTCTGATGCTTGGAGAGACAGATGAGAAAGACCGCAACAGCATATTTAATACTCTATATTTAAGAAGAACTGGGTCTTCAGAATCAACCAGTATTATGGTTGTTTACTAACAAAAATTAACCAATTGCATTTTTTGTAGAGTGAGACGTATTTATATGGCCCTGGTTTTCTGCAACAGTATCAACATCTCAACACTCAACAGTGCCTTATTTCTGCACCAGTGCATCATGCACCCAGCCCAGCTAATTGCCTGGACTAATCATTCAGAATTCTGGAAGAAAAATGAGACAGTTGCACTACACTGCGGTTGGGGTACTGTGCTACTAGAACACCTTTTTATAGCCCAATAACCTTGGGCTATAAGCCATATCCAGTGCAGGACTTCAACATCAGATTAGCAGGGACTTGAGAGGCAAGTTCCATCATTATTCAAATATCTCAATTTTTCCTTTTGTATTTAATAAGAAAACAGATCGAGGTTAGACAATAGTTTTTTAACCCTTCTATTCTCAGCATCATCTTTCAGTTCACTGAGGCTTGTTGCTACTAAGGTTCATGGCTAAATCAGTACACTCTATTTATTTCCAACCTGGAACTAGCATAATTCATTAACATTAGGACCTACAGTTGGGAGAAATAAGGTTTTGACTTCTGCAAAATACAGAAACCTGTTTCCCTGATGAGAATCATGTCACTAGTGCTTCACATGTAACCACTTTCATCCAAATCAGAATTTGCCAGTTCTGAGTCTGGATCCTGAGGCACTTGAGTAAAAAAGCTTGACAGATAACCATCAATTACCTTTTGTTTCTTGGGATTTTGTACACAAAATATGTACACAATATATCATCCTCAGATGAAGTATGAGGAAGACAGTGAGATATGTCATTAGGTATTCTAAATGGAGCCTAAAAAAGAGCCCATCTAAACAAATAGAAGGAAATGAATTAGAGGCAAATGGGATCTGTAAAGCTGTGTATGTGCATAGGTTCTAAATGGTCTTGCAGCTAAATGTGGCTGAATGCAAGAGAGACAATATTGCAAATAATTTCTAGGGAAAACTGTGACAGAATTATTTTGCTTTGAGCCCACTCAGCTGGCAACAAAGCAACCACACAGCCGCTCCCGCCGGTGGGATGGGGAGGAGAAGATAAAACAAAAGGCTTGAGGGTCAAGGCAAAGGACAGGGAGGGCACAATCGCCGATTATGGTCATGGGCAAGAGACAGACTCGACTTGGGGAAACATCTCACTCCTACTCCCGCCGGTGGGATGGGGAGGAGAAGATAAAACAAAAGGCTTGAGGGTCAAGGCAAAGGACAGGGAGGGCACAATCGCCGATTATGGTCATGGGCAAGAGACAGACTCGACTTGGGGAAACAGAATAAATTTAATTTAAACAAAAATGCCACCAGATCTTAAAAACACTTTTCCCCCACCCCTCCCTTCTTACTGGGCCCAGCTCTGCTACCTCCTCCCCTCCAGCAGCGCAGGGGTGCAGGGAATGGGGGTTGCCATCAGTCCCAGTCCATCCCATCTTGTTTCTGCTGCTCCCTCCTCCTCAAGGGAAAACTCCTCACTTTCCTCGCCTGTGGCAATGTGGCATCCCTCCCACAGGAGACAATCTTTCACAAACTTTTCCCACCAGCATAGGTCCCTTCTCTGGGTCTCGATCCTCCCAGATACAGACTGCTCCAGCGTGAGCTCCCCTCAAAGTCACAGCCTTCTTCGGGAGCAGTCCCCTGCTCTGGTGTGGGGTCCTCCACAGGCTGCAGATGGGATTCTTCCCCACTGTTGACATCTGAGGGCCGCAGGGGCTCAGCCCAAAGGGAAATGGCTGCTATGGCATGCCTCTCCCTCTTCTTTCTCACTGACCTGGATGTCTCTCTCCAGTCCACTCTGCTTCAAAACAAGAGAGCTCCCAAAACAAAGGCACTCTCCCAACAGGTTTTTCTCTCTAAAATGTGTTATCGCAGAGGCGCTGATTGGCTTAGCCTTGGCCAGAGGTGGATTCGGCTGGATCTGGGGGAGCCATGGCAGTAGTCCCCTCTTCTGCTACCAAAACTCCACCCACAGACACAAACCCAACACAGTAATCAAAGACAAGATAGTCAAATGTGAAAGAGAGGCAAGAGTTAATCTGCTAAATCTTAGGGGGAAAACTAAAGTGTAGGACAGTTCTTAATTCAGAGGTAAAACAGTAATGGACAGCCTTCAAATGATTTAACTAGTTAGGAGAAATGGATTTGATTTTTAAGGATAAATTTTAGTAATTATCCCCAAAAAGACAGTGTGAGTAACCATCCACAGGTTTTCTACATGATATTATGGGAGCAAATGAATCAGGCATATGCTTGTGATGTGGTGCCAGTGGGGGAGGGAAGGAGAGAGAGACCAGATGTTCCTTAAGAAGCAGGATTTATCAAGAAAGAAAAAGCAGAACTTCATCCTAAGAAGATCAACATACTCTTTGGTCTTCATTCAAAGGAAATTTCAGGAATGTCCTGCACAGATTTAGATGGCTCAGGAAAAGGTATGTACAAAAGACTTTCGTACACTTACTTTACTTAAGGAAAACAACCACAAAAACAGGTAGCAAAGAATGAAGTAGAATTTACTCTTTTTTAACTAATCCTTAATCCTACAGTGCACTGCCTAAGCAGGAGCAAGTAAGATAGAAAATCAGTAATTCTTATTACAAGAGTAAAATTGCAACCCGAAGAATCAGCTGTTGCCATTAGCCTTATTCTGGTTCCTGATAAATTCTGGTTATATTTTTGACCTATTTACCTAAAAAATACCACTGTACTTCAGATGGCATCCCTACTTAGAAGTGGCATTATGTGGCTGCTCATCAACTATCCTTAAGTCTGCTTTTTCCAGGTTGCCACTAAAACTCATAACCTATAACTAAAAGTCATGATATTTTCTGAACTGGAAACTGCTCTGGTGCCAACTGAATGTAATGGGAGCATGTGACAAGCAGCTGATGATGTCTTTAAACAGACAGAACCTGTTTGTTAAATAGCATCACTTCAGTAATTAGTAACGCGAGCTTTTCTCCCCAAGACAGGACTGTGGCTTTCTAAAAGTGTGTGGATCTTGCTATAAACGTGGGGAATACAGCTGGTCATGAAGTGGCAAGATATTGATCACAAAGTAGACATTTTTTATGTTAATGATCTGAATCAATGCTTTGATTTGAAATCTCAGTAGTGTTATGATTGTTTAAAATTTGGCAATGATGTACAACAGAATAGAACTTTAACAACTCTATTCTACCAGAGGAACATTCTATTTTATTATGAACCAGTCTGGTAATGTAAAATGGTCTATTGTGAATTGGAATCTGGTTCTATTGTTTCTGAAAAAGTATCAGCAACCTCTTTACAAGGATACACAGTACATTAACAGTATGACAAGCATTTAGTGAGTGTTAAGGCAAGAATAGTTACAGTTATACAGCAAAAAGGATGAAAAAAACTATTGTCAAGACTATTTGGCTAAGACTCAAATACCTGATGAATAATCAATTTTCTGATCACCTTTTGTAGGCAAATTGTTTATCATCATTTGCATTGTGGAGGATGTGATTAACTAGAAAATGCTATGGAGTCATCAATTACACTGTATGTGTTTTCTACATTCAGTTTCAAAACACACGATGAAAGAACTAAATGTCAATGAGTTGATGACATGAAGGCAGGGACGCATCTTTGTCTGCTGAAACTTAACTCCGTTCATCTAGTGTTACACCCAGTGTTGTCCTTAAACTGCACAGGTGTCTATATATACATGCACAATGCATGCATATCCCTCAGGGTCCAAAATAATATTTATTTTTCATAGTTCTGTTTAAAATAAGCCACTATTGACCAAATAAGTCTGAACTGAAGACCTGGAGGTCATTTCATGTTTGATAATCTATATAGAGATTGATAGTCTATATAGAGAGAGTTGTGTAATTGCAGTTGAAACTGAAGTCCTGCCATATGCATGGGAAAGTCCTCATATGATACACATTTGTCCTCAAGGCTGTATTTGAAAACTTCCAACTATCTTTGGTAGTCTAACAACTGCTGATATGAAATATTATTGTAGAATACACCTTTTTTGGCATCTAAGTGTAAATATTATACTTTGGAAAAATAAGAAAAATACATACTTAATTTTAGCATGTACATTTTTGCAATGCTAATTCTGTCCCTGCTTTTTGAAAAAAGCTTCTAGCATAAAATGAGAGGTGGATAGTGACTATGGGATATAATTTTTCAGAGAAGATGTGTAACTGCAGGCATCAAAGGTTATTATTTATCTGAATCTCTGAAAATCCAGACTAGTATGCAGCTGAAATTTAGTGCTTCCAAAAGTGTCAAAAAGTTGTGGCATGCTTTTGAAATCTGATCAAATTATATTGCAGGATGAGGTTAAATGATTTTATGGAGTAAAATACACCACTCACTTTACACTCACTTCTATTGTAACTGCCTTATTTTTGTAACTGTGTTGTGTGTGCCAGTATGGGACACTTGTGAATCAATTATTAGCTTTTCTCTTTTCTTTTTTTTTTTTTTAATTTCAGTAATGTGATTGTATGTTTTATTTGTATGGTGTTTCTATTTGTCCAAATTAAATTACTTAAAGATTTTTGAAATCTGTATAGAAAAGCAAAAATCGCTTTCTCCTCAAAGTTAAAGAGGACTTGGGC
Source organism: Buceros rhinoceros silvestris (assembly GCF_000710305.1). Lineage (NCBI taxonomy): Eukaryota > Metazoa > Chordata > Aves > Bucerotiformes > Bucerotidae > Buceros > Buceros rhinoceros. The sequence continues at coordinate 7,845 of NW_010432126.1, forward strand.
TGTCCTAAGTATAAATAGTCTGACTTGGATTAGGTTAGATACCAACCTAAAGAACAAAACCATAGCATTTATGTACCTACAACTTATATCAGAACAGACAAAGCACAGACAAGTAAGATGTTACAGTGGCATCTGTCAGGAATGACTTGTCCTCTTGAAACTTTCGATTTGATAAAACAAACACAGTGAATGGTATGGTACTTAAATATTATTACATTAAACCTAAGGAGCTGTGCTTAAGACTTCATGTAGTCTTATATGCATTGTAGTGAGAGGTCCTCGAGGTCCAAATGGTCTCCTCAGCCTGGAGAAACCTAATGCCTAATAGTGGTACCTTTATTTTGTATGACTGCTACAAAAGGGAACGAAATATTTATTGACCCAGATTTGAAATACTAATAAAGCAGGAGTTTGATTCAGTTTTCTATTGAGAAAGCAACTCTCCTAAAAGAGATGCTGTAATGGCTTCCTGTCTTTTTCCGTGTTATTTCAAGAATAATCAGATACAAAACATAATCTGTACTTGAAGTATCCCAGTCCAGGACCAAGAACTGCCAAATTCCCATGCTGCCCATGTTTATTCTGTTTTGTCCCCTCAATGTGGCGTTTTCTGCTGAACAGTGAACAGCACCAGTGGTCATACTGGAGACTGGCCCCCATTTCATTCTAATCCTACAGGGAGCTGGTTAGTAAAAACAGAATTAGATTCCTACCTACTGAAGTCTGAAATTCCAGGCTTCCATTTCCGAGGCTAGTATGCAGATGATAGCTTCCTTCTTGCCAAGCGTCTGAACTGAAAAGAGGATGTGGTATTGTGAAACTGTACGGACAGACACACCTACCCCTACAGCTCTCTGTAAAGAACCTGTTTTAAACACACCCATTTGCTTAGTGTCATCTCTTTTCAACTTCTCCCAAACGTATAGTGACAATGAATTGCTCTTTTTGAAACTATTTGGACCCTCTTAATCACAAAAATAGATTTGTGCAACCGTTTTTACTTCTAGAACTGTGTAACTCCATATGTCATCATTCAAATTAGTGGGTTTATAGGGAAACACACTTGAGAATGTGGAAATTCTGCATGCCTCAGTTCTAGTCCCTTCTTCAGGGGCTGTGTGTGCATTCTGCATTGTATTTAGTTTTTACAGAAACAGCATTGGAAACAGACTGCAGTCTAGTTTTCTAGTTATCTTAAGAGTTTAGCCTTTTCACTAGAAAAAAAACTCAAAACAATTCCTGAATTATTTTACATTACTAAAAGTAGGTTTCATTAAAAATTGAGAGAAGCTTTTACATGTGTTGTAATTGAAATCCTGATTTTAGCCATTCTTTACAGGTTTTGCAGCCACACAAATGGTAGGCGCTTGACCAGACGTGGTAATTTAGAATACTTAACAAAAGCATCCTCATAGCATCACACGGGAGTTGGTGCCTCCAGAATCAGTGAAGAAGCTGAAATGAAGCATTTGGTTTGAACTGTCAAAACTTGCATATAGGTTGCTAATACACGAATGAACACTGACTGATTGCCCAATCACTAACATCAAGATTTTCACCTCAGAAAGCACGTACAAAGCTCTGGTTTCTGTTTGTGCCTAGCACACTTTTGCCTTCAGCTTGGTAGCGCTGGAAATTTGGCAGGATAAATTGGAGGAGACCCATATCCTGGGCATCAGGCATGTCAACTGGCCAAGACCTAAGGAATCTTTCACAGTATCTGCTGGTGTTTTGCCTGGATTAGTTGCTGCAATTTGCATTTATTTTCACAAACAGCAAATCTGTCTCCGGAGAAGTGACAGGTCTCTTGCTGCATTGTTATCTTTTTATCTCCTGTGAAATAGTTTTATATAAAATTCTGTGTTCGGACCTTGGAAATATTCTTTCATCATTGTGTCCTTTTTTATTTGACCCAAACTGATCCCTCTCCTTTCTTCCCTACCCCACCAGTACTTTTAGGATGCAGCTCGAGCAGCTCTCTGCCTGCTCTGGTTTGGACTTGGGGATCTAGCTACAAGACCAGGTTGTGCCTTTATTTTCAGCAAAAAATTAGCATAATGTGTTATTAAGTGTTGCATCACAAATACAGACATATTCTGACAGACATTTCTGTAGCTACTGAAGGTGTTTTGTGTATAATACCGATGTGAAGGCATCGACACTTGTGCTGCAGTTTCACTATCACTTTGAGCGAACATACGCTGGCACTGAAGAGGCTGGCTTGCAACTTCCTCCCTCCCGTTCCTCTCTTCCAGCCACTTCTCCTCTTCTGTTGCTTTGCAATTTGTGCTTCCACAGGTGTTTACACACAACTCAACCAGATCTGGAGATCTAACTAGGGATAATATTAACCCCACAGGAAAATAAGTATGTTTAGTTAGTTTTGACTAAACTAAAAGATACTTTTAAATGGATCAGCTTTACTGCACAGTTCATTCATAGTTCATTCAAATGAATGCTCGTGCTCATGCTAGTAGCACGGGAAGAGGCATAAGCAATTAAGAGCAGGTAGGACCAGCTCTGTCTTTTGGAGAGCCAGTTTTAAATGATTGAATTACAGTTACAGTGCTTTCTGCACTGATACCACAGGCCAGAAAATTAACCCAGGAGAGATCCTCTTTGCACGTTCAAAATCAAAGACAAATTTATTAGCCCCCTCAGCAAAATCCTGCTAGTTTCTAGACGTCGAGGACATAAAGGCAGTATGGCTAAATTTCTGTAAAGGTGTTCGAGATCGATGTAAGTGTAAAAAATAGTATAAATATTGTAGAACATGTTTGTATTTTAGTTTTATGTCAAAAGGGACACACGCTGCTTATGTACACAGTGTTTACATCCCTCCTACCAATTAAAAGCTTTTCAGATGGAAATGTGGACTATAATCTTAAATCCCAGTATATTAGATTTTATAAATGACACAGGATTAAGCCTGGTCAATTTTCAGAGTTTTCAGACCAGAGATCTTTGTCAAAAATCTTGCTATCACAGGTGTGGCACAACTAAGTAGAAACAGCATCCTAAAGTTCATATTAGTAGTACTGGAAGTTTGTTGAAGATGCCTACTGAAGTAGTATAGCTCTGACTGTATTCTTTCCAATGTAATAATAATAATTGTATTTGGTCAATGCCTTGAAATTTTATCAGTAGTCAATGAACATGGCATATCTTAAAGAATATTGTTACCTTTTATGAGCACAGATACCTAAATCTTGTTTTTAGAGTTACGCCAGTTAAACTGAAGAATTTGTTCTTCCTAAGTAAAAACATTGCTAAATGGATGTTTTTGAGCATAGGCAATGATTTTCAATACTAAGAAAATCGCATTGCAGTAGTAGGTGATCACTTTATACTTCAGTTAGACCATTTGTGAACAAACCTGATGAAAGTGGCTAAAATGTAACAAATTCATAGTTACTAAAACATTTACCTTGAATACTTCATCAAACCGTTGGCTGAATCTGAATCTACAGCCTCTACCACTGCAGTAGAATGATAAATGCTACGTGGTATGGGCTTGGAAGAGAGAAAAAAAAACCTATTTAAAACCACAAAGGAAATATGTGCAATCCATACAGCAACAGAAGAGCGTGTGTGGCTAGAATACTACTGGACCGGCCAGCCCAAAGTTTCAAAAGTGCTGAGCACCACAGAGGTAATCTCATGCCTGGTGCAAAGACGTAGGTAAATTTTGCCTAAAAGAGAATCTAGAGGGCAAAAGAGCAAGAGTAACATCTTCAGAGCAGAAACACTGTAATGAAATGAAAACTAATTTCAGTGTTTAGGGA
>NW_010432126.1:11762-13198 GCF_000710305.1 Buceros rhinoceros silvestris
CTGGTAGGCAGAATAGTTTATATACTAAACAGCTAGTGGCACTTCGACCGTGCAGTGACTCTGCAGTTCCTGATTTATTCATTCGTCCTGGAACAGACAGATTACACATCCATTTCTACTGGCAGGTCTTGGGGGGAGGGAGAGCTAATTCTGCTGAAAATTTCTTGTTCTGTTTGAGTGAAAAGGTTCCATTTGAAAAAAAGTCTTGAACATCATTATCTCCTGAGCAGGAACTGATTTAAGTAGTAGAAAGGTTGATTTGAGTGTACCGTTTACATCAAGTAACCCTCAGAAATCAGCACTCCAAAATGCTGACGTTAAACCCTGATTTAATTGAGCAGCTGCTACAAGTGAATAGGAGTTGAGATAGCTCAGCACTTTGTTCCTCTGTTCTGCATGTACACAATAGATTTGGCTCAACAAGGGCATTTTTTATTAAACAATGCTTTCGTTTGCAGCTAGATGCAGCATATAATTGCATCGTACTCTGATTAGGATATAAGCATGTAGCTGACAGTTCTGCGCGCCTCGGGTCTATGGCACAGGTAGTAAATATAATGATATATGGCTGTTCTTCCAGCCTCAGTACGTGCAGAACACACATTGGAAGGGAGATTTTAATCAATGCCTTAGATATTTCTTCCTCTGTTAAAATGATGGATCCTGTTCTAACTGGTTTTATATTTTCAACCCTTAAAAGTTCCAAGAATTGTGAGGATGACGAATGTGAGGGCACAAATGAACACCAAAAATTCAACGTCTTTTTCAAAAAGAAACATTTGTATACCTAGTAAGAACAGCTGGAAAACTAAAGTGATGTTGTCAGTTCAAAGGTTGACAAATACTCAAAGGACGACGGGGGACGTGCCTGGGCTAGCACAGCAAGGATGGTGGCGTCCCGGATGGCAGGAAGGTCTGAGAGTGCAAGCAGCACAGCGACACGGTACAGTGGCACAGCTGCTCGTTTTACGGATACAGTGGTAAAACACCTCGATATCCACGATTATGAGAAGATATAAAAGCAAGAAATACCATCGAGTCTTGCTTTTCACGCTTCTCAGTAAAGGGAAGTTGAGACACAAAAGCTTACCGTTAATAGAAAGCTTTGCAGTACATGGTTGTAAAGCAGTGAGCTTTCACAAGACACAACTAAAACCCCAAACTACGTATGAGTTCATAAAGTTGTACAGGTGGCCGTCCGCCTGCCTGAGACTGCAAGGACACAATGTCCCAGGCGTCCACCGCTCCTGCTCGCGGCCGTCGCGAAACCGCCCGTATGGTCGACACCCTTGAAACCCTCCTCGGGCAGCGGACGGGCCGAGTTCTTCCAGCAGAGAGAAGGCTGGGAGGCCTGCCCCCGCCCGCCGCGGTGCCGTGGGAAAACAGGGAGCCTCTGAAGGATGCGGGGCAGTGGGGCAGCCCGGGAGGGGCGAGCC
>NW_010432127.1:0-9727 GCF_000710305.1 Buceros rhinoceros silvestris
CTGCTCTGAAGGGGCCTTGGGGAGGGGGCTGGAGGACCTTATTTGCAAGGGTTTTCTGTCAGGTTGGAAAGTTGGGCGTACTTGGCTGATGAGGCAGGTAGCAGGCTCCGTAAGTGCCGCTAAGGGGTTAATTTGGTAGAGTAATTGAGCTATAGGAGACCCATCCCCATCTTGCAATAACAGCGCCTGTGAAATGTGATAGAAACCACGAGAAAGGTATTGCCCAGAGATAAGTTGAGCGGAGTTGTAACTTAAAATTTTATCGGCCAGAAAAGGGGGGATGGGAGACAATGTTTAATTTCTGAACTGTGATCAGGTGGGGCTCGATTTTCTTTTCCCCAAAATGACATACAGATTTTGAAACATGGATGGCAGAGCTTGTGCTATCTGCTTGCGTGGTCCAAAGCTACCCCAGTGCCTTATCTGAAATAAAAATAGTAAGATGAAGTCTTTGTGGAGCTGTATTTTTCATCTGATGGAAATTATGTTTCCATTTCTCTTTCTTGCCAGATGAAATTTACTTGTTTATTTACCCATTAATGATGTGTTAAAACAGACATACTAGAATCTGGCCATATAAATGTCATTTAAATCTGGCTTTGTATCTCAAAAACAAGACTAGTTTTCAGTCTCCTCTGGTTTGCAGGCACCATCTATCTATATTTAAAGGATGTCTACATTGCAAAAATGATGGGGGAAAATGTCTGTTTCTCAGTCTGCATCAAAGCAAGAGTTTATGGAAATATTTGGTTCCTGACAAAACTTCTTATATTTGTATAAGTATTTACGAGTTTGATAGTCTTTAAAAAGACAGCATTCCATTAGTTTGATTTTTTTAAATGCTGTTTTTATTTTACTTGATAAAATTTGAGCTACCTTTAAAAACCTGCAGTATCTTATTTTTTTTCCTCTGAATGTGTGTATTGGATGGGATTTGTGCATGGAAGTCCTCATTACTGTAACTATCCACATAGAGCTGAATGCTGTTTACTTCACACATTCTGATAATTCCATTAAAATTAAGATACAAGTCACAAGATTAATATAAGCAGAAATTAGTCCTGTGAGATTTTTACAGCCTTGATGATGTTAGTGGGAGCATGTGGCAGTGTTACTACTTCAAAGCCCTATTTGTGTATTTTTTTTCTTCTTCTTTCTGACACTTTCTTCAGTGCTCAAGATTAAATCTTTATTTAAAATAAAGCTTTTCTTTTACTGGCTCTCTTGGACTGCCTAAAGCTTGAAGTTGCAGTTCTCCATTGGATGCTCAAACCTCGCAAGTGCTGCTGATGTCTTTTTTGCTCTGGTTTCTCTGGAGGGACTTATCCGTGAGGCTGCCTTAGTTCTTTTTGATCAAAGAATTCTGTCTTACTCAGGCTAAGGCATATAGTTCGAGTGGTTGTATCCAGGTGCTTCCTGCAGATCCTCCTGTATGATGGTCTCCTTATCCTTCTGATCTGACCTGAAGGTTTCACAATGTTAGGTGAAGGTTTTGTGAATCAAAATGGGCGATTAATACTGTGCTTAGTACCTGGAAGCCTACTGTACTGCAGAGGCAAAAAACCCCAAACCCCAAGAATCCCCAACCAGAAAACTCCAGGAGCAGATTTGCCTGGACCATCAGACTCAGCTGGTGGGGGATGGAGCTGCTAAGGGCCACTGTAGAGTGGAGGCTGTGAGATGGTCTGCAGGTGAAGTAATTGTCCGAATAATCCTAGGCCTAAATTCGCTGTGAATTTTGAGGAAAAGTATGGCGATTGATATGTCTGCTGAATTATTTAGCTTGTTACGGATGTATATTTTTAGTATATGACTTCTGCAGCGAAATATGAACTCAATACTTTTTGGATTTATGTAAGAGATTTACAGGAGAAAGTAAGATGGTTCGCTAAGAGAGACAAACTGAAAGGTGAACCGTTACTCCCAACATGTTTCTTCAAAATTTATAACTTAAACTAGCTGCTTAAACGCTTTGGCAGTTTCTGTCCCTAATATGTATTTTCATAACCTTTCCTGTATGCCAAATGCTCTGACTGATGGAAATTTTTAGGAAGGGCTAGTTTTGTTTGGCTTGCTAGATCTTTTGTATTAGATTAGTATTTTGTTGCTACCATTGATGAATGGCAAATGTTATTTATCACATTTTTGAGGAAGGATTCCAAAGTAATCTGGACTGATAAAAATAAAATTCTATGAAATACCTGTCCTTGTTTTTTTAAAAATAACTTAGAAATCTAATTTCACATGTCAAAACTCGGAGGGGATGGAAGGCTGAAATGTTATTTGTGGAGAGTTGTCGAGCCTGGCCTCGCTAAGCCTTTGGTCTTGCCTACTACGTACCCTGGGTTTAGGAACCCTCCCTACACTTTCTGATTTTACCTACAAACCTGGCAGTCTTGCTGTAATTTTGTTCCGGATTCTTCATCTTCTTCTTTAGGAGTAGTCACAGCTGATTTTGCTCTTGCAGCCCTTAAGATTTTTTTTTTTTCCCAAAGGAATGCCTAATTCTTCCTTAGCTCTGCCAGATAAGGATCTGGTCCCTTAGCTTATCAGGCTCCCCTGTCCTGGATACTTGATCCGTTGCAGAAAACCTAAGACAAACCTTGGATTGTGCAAGGTTTAAGTGTGGTGCTGGACTTCAGCTCATAGATGTCTTCACAGTGATAGAGGAGTTTAATTAAAAAGAGTTGCTCGTCTTGATACAAAACCCACACTGGCAATTCTGAAGAGGAGTTGAGGTTACTGAATTTCAGTTTCCTGCTGTTTGGAAGACTCTGTGACCTGCTTGCCAACTGAGTGTTAAGAGTAAAACCTATAAATTAACGATGGAGGACTTTTTAGTTATTTTCCCCATAATCTGCAAAGGTAGATTCAGTTAATTTGTCCAGGTCAGCAGCAGATCATTTCACGGAAGAGGCTTTTTCCCATTTCTTCTGTGGTCATAAGGTAACTACAGATGGGCAGAACCTCAAACAGCAAATCAGATTTATACCATGTATTCTACTGTGAAAATTGCTGTTAGGAGACACAGACACGTTGTCTGTTTTCCAAGGCTTATGTACCTTTTTGGCAAGGTGTAGGGAGCTAACAGACTGAGAAGTGAAGTGTGCATCTTCTGCTGTACATCGTATGTTTATTAGCTTGTCTTTTAAGAGGGAATGAATGGAACAAATCGTATTCACTTACTCTGTAGGCTTTTCAAGTTTACAATGATAAAGTTGGCATAGATATTGTACCAGTGGGTTTTAAATTGTTTGATGTCAGTATCTGTAATGAGAGTGCTTAAAAATGTAGAATTATTTCTGCTTCTAAGGTGTTTTAGATCCAAGTTCTATAGAATTTGACACCCTTCTGAATCCAGAAGAGACTGGCATGACAGTTCTTCTGTTTATAGTAGTTTCAACTCTGTAGCTGCACAGGAGGTTTAAAATCGCTTTCCATAGATTAGGATGCTAATAGGCTTTTTGCCTCAGCCTGCCAAACTAAGCTTCTTCCTGTTTCTCTGCAAATTTGCCCCATAGGTTCCTTTAGATTGGTTTTAATGTTGAAGCAGGCTCTATTTAATGAAAATACAGAAAACAACACAAGCCAAAGGTGCTTACTTGACATAGTGCAATCTCAAAGTTGTTAAATGTGATGCTGTTCATCAAGTCCGTTTTTTTGGCAGGCTGAATTTATGCTCTGTTACTATGTACGTGGTATTAAAAATCAAATTAGCTATGTTTTTTGGTGGATTTTTTTGTTTTGTTTTCTTGTATATCCTGTTTCTATGAAATTTTGCTGTATGCTCTGACCTCGGTGAAAACTTATCCCGAGTACGGTAGTAAGGTCAGTTTGGGCTAAGTCTGGTGAGCATTTTTTCTTAAACTTACCATATATATATAAGTAAACTACTTCCATTTGTATCGATTCCTTTAATTCTGTTAGCCGTGCACTTGTCAATAGGAGGTTCTTGCTGTAAAACCAGTAATTGGGCAAATAGAGTGAAATCTCTTAATATGAGGCACTAAAAAGATTCTAGTTTTTGTTGTAATTGTAAGAGGTGGATGTGTAATGGACAATTAAGAGGGAGAAAGTCTGGTGGGAAATAAGCTTTTATGGGATTTTGACAGTTTTTCATGTACTATCAGGTTTTTGTAATGTTTGTTTATTTACAGACTCTGATCTTAGCATATTATGGTAACACTGGTAAGATGTGCTGAACCTAGGGTGCATATTTCTGTTATGAAAATGACTCAAAAACATGAAAATGGATATTAAAGTTGAGCTGCTAAATGTGACTTGGTATCATGTGTATTTACTGCTGTGCGAATGAAGCATTAAGGAGAATGCATCAACACTTTGGTGCTGTACAGTATTTCTATTACAGCAGTAACATCACTACTCTGCCTGGATTCTGTTTGCTTGGTGTATGTGTAAATGGCTGAAGAAAACAGTAGATCTGAGTTTTATTGGATGAAATTACTTTCTCAGCCACAGTGACATAATATTGGAATAAATCTCTTTAATGGTTTTTTTCATTGACGCTGTGAATGAGAGGAGAATTTGGTACGCGGAGTAGGAGACACCACACCTGACGTTCAGAATAACGCCAATGTGCTAGTTTTACAGTTTTAGAAATATACTTTCAATTGATGGGAAGTTGGATTGTGTATGAAAAGGGTCCCTTTGTGGGTTAGGTATCCGCCCCCTTCTAAAGGCAGCTATAGAGCTGCCCTTTCTGTGTCGCTGTCTGTCATGACAGACAGTTTGTGTGGCTTTCGTAGGACAGTTTGTGTGGGGGGGCCTCCCTGCGTTAGCTGGAAGTGATCCAGACGACAACGTTGCCTCTGGGGGAAGCTGATGGTAAAGCAAACTTTCCTGCAGTCCTGCACGACAGCTCTTTCCACAGGAGCAGTGTGCTGAGGCTCATCAGGTGGTGATCCGGTGATTGAACTTTGGAATAAAGATAGAAGGTGTAAACGATGATGAAACACCTGGTTTAAAAAAAGAAAAGAAAGAAGCATTCTCAGTTTCCACCTGCTATTGAGAAATACTGTTTGTTTTGTAGTTTCTGTTCAAGTACAGATGGTTAAGCTGCATCCATTAAGTTTTCACTCGGTTTATCTACATTAAACATTTTCCCAAATGAATCATATCTGATGGTTGCTTAGCCACTGAGTTAAAAGTATATGTATATCATTCCTAATTGTTGTATCTAGGAATACTTTTTTCAGCTTTCTACTGTTGGTGTCAGATAGCTTGAAGTTTTGGTGTTTGTTTCAGCTGGCTTGTGTAGTCTTTTCATTCTAGGAATTGATAGTTTCCAAGATCGAAACGAAAGTGGTGATGGCTGCTGTTTTTCTGGAAGCTTTTTTTGGTTTGTGATACCTCAGGTGTGACAGTTGAAAACTTGGAATATAGCTTACACTAGATGGCAGTGTAAAATGTGAAGAAGCCTTGAGACAAGCAAACCAGTCGAAGCTGCCACGCTTATGGCTCAGTTCATAGACAGGCATATATTTACTGCATGTATTCCTGTTAAATATGAGGTCAGTTATTCTTCATGGTCTAAATTTGTCTTGAGTTTACCCTGTTTGAGTGACAGAGTATGTTTGGGCAGTTACTGTGAGATAGCTGGCGTACTGTAAATTCAGTCTACAGTTTAACCCTGGTTAGCTGTCTAGTGTTTGTAGTTATTTATTGATTAAGAAAACAACGTGTAGTTTTGAAAATGTTATTTAAGCTGTGTATTTTAAAAATGTAGGACAAAAGATATCAACTGATAAAACAACAATGGGTGAGGCTTCATTTTGATATTGTATAGCTGTGTTATGCCCATTTATCATTTACATAGGACAATCTAGTGTTTTAAATGTTGAGGTTTTTCGATAAAATAATATATATTGTACACAATCTCCAGGGCAAATTACTGGTGTCCAGTTGCATGTATTGTTAAAATTTATTGTCTTTCCCTTACAGAAAACGTCTAAGTGTGTGTGAAGTGATATTTGTATATGTGTAAAACCAGTTGCTATGATGTCAGTCTTCTTAAAAATGGTACAGTGTAGGAGCCTCAAAAAGGCCAAACACATCTTGATGTTATTCAAACACTGAAAGGGGGCTCCTGTCAGGAGGGTTGTTTGTGAGCAAAGTACATCCCTTCTTAGTATACCTTGGAGCTTTCAAAGTCTTCCTGTAGCGGTGGCTGATAATACAGAAATTCTGATCGAGGTGGAGAGTATAACATTTGCAAGAAACCTTTAAGTCAGTTTCTGTACCATCAAGATGTGATAGCCTAGAGATAGATTTCCCTGCTAAAGCATAAAAAAACCAAGAGGCATTAGAGGGCCCAACCTGTGTGCGTGGTTGTTGAACTGCTTTGTTACATATTTGCAAGTGAAATTAGAAAGCTGTTTGATGTAACACCGTGAAAGAGTTACGTCTTCATAAATTGGATTTTCATTCTCTTTCAATAATGAGAAGCCTGTTCACAATAGCTTCTTTGGAACTGCCTATTGGAAAAAGCAAAGCTATCCACATGGTGGGATTATGAAATGTACGTGGGCTGTCAAAGTGTATGTGTAAATATATGTAGTACTTCACACTAAAATTGATCAGTAGTCAATCTGGTGGTAAATTTGGAAACTGTACCTGCCTAAGATGTAAGTCTATGCTGAATATGTTTGAGGAAAGAATATTTTGTACAAAATCCCAGTTTCTGATAAAGACTCCTTTTAAGTAGGCAATAGAGAAGTACTGTAAAACAGTAGGAGTGTTTAGTGATGAGATAATGGTTCCCTTTCCTTGCTTTTCTGCTGCTGTTATAATGCTTTTCACAGAAGAAAATGTAAGGTACCACTGATACCTGTAATAACAGTATTTTGAAGATAATGTGGAAGATTAATGAGCAGAAGATGTAGATGTTCCAATAAACCTATGCTTGGAGATGTTCTGCATGTCGGTGTATGAGTCTTTGAGGGACACAGTAAGTAGTGTCCCTCTACATTTGTGTAGTCTTTTGAAAATTCAGCTTTAACTTTTATCATTCATAGATTGCAGCGAAGGAGACCTTGTGCAAGTTCTCCTTGGCAGCTCAGAATCTTAGTTGTTGCATGAACTCCAGGTGAAAATTGAGATACTACATCTCAGTTCGGATCTTTTTGGTTTTGCATTCACAGAGAATTTGTTTATTTGGTTTGTTTTGATTAGTGTTTTTAATTGAATGTGAAACTGTGGTTATCTTGCACAAAAGAAAAAGCATGCTAAACATCAGTTTATTACAAAAAAAAAAAAAGATTGTGGATGCCCCTATTAATGTGAGTAAGAGTTGTCCTACAACTTGCAGCTGAAGGCTGATCTAAAGGTGTGTGAAAACCTGACAGAGCAGATCCCTGACGAAAGCATGGTGTGAGAAGTTCCTGACTGACTTCATGTGGTGAAAGCAACACAGACACTGAAGCAAGGTTAAATGGCAGGTTATTTTAGACCCATATAAAAATATTAGACCCATATGCTATAAAAAGTATTCCAGAAATAAACTGCCTGATCTGGTGACCAGCACTCATCTCCAGCCGTGATTATGGGGAGGAACTGAATCCCTTTTTTGAGTTTGGGATTGTGGCTCATAAAGGCTGAGGAGGCTTGATCTCTACAGGTGTGATAGTATCGGTTCCATTCTCTCCCCTCCCTCCCCCCCCAACTGGAGGTTGGTCACCCAGTTTCTTGATATTTTTGTTCTGGCCTAACACTTGGCTGTTGTTCAAGGTCCATCAACTTGTCCTCTGAAACTTTATTTCCGAGACTGGGTCTCATGGCTATCTAAGTGTTTGGGAGGTTCCCAAGCGTATCATACCCATGGCATGAAGTGTGAGTCAAAGATGCATTAGACTACCAAAATAATTCACTAAGCTTACTGTTCTTGATAGTATGATGTGACAAGGAAAGTAAAAAAATTTTATTTTATTTTTTTTGTGAGCGTAGGAGAAAATTCCTCTGTTTCTGTCACCACAGGTGGTTCAGTTGCCGGCTGCAGATACAGGTTTCTTACCTGAGCAGAGGGGACAAAGAGAAGCTGACCCTTCTGGAGTTGTCTACTTAATTTTCTTGTACAGCTAAACCTTGTAGCCTTCTTCCAGGAGGTAGCATTTGCTGGCTATCATGTTTAAAGAAATCTGATGTTCTACTAAAACATGCTACAATTGTTTCTGTGTTGCTATGAGACGATATGTTTATCATAGTTATTTACAATACCTAATTCAACACTTGCTCAACTTGTCGAACAGTTTGTTAATGAGGTGTCCTAGAGTTATCTATGAATATTTATTAGGATTTATACCAACAAGAGAATGCAGAAAAACTATACCCTTTTGCAAAAGAAAAATTATGGTTACTCATTTTCAGTGTGCTGAAATTACCTTAACAGTCAATTTTGATATGTTACAGTAGAGTGACATGCTTGGGCATTTTGGCAGAAGCAATGATCTGTTTTTTTTTTTTTTTTTCCTTCTCTGTCTGATCTAGCTCATCAAAACAACATAGTGCAGGCAAAGTGGAATTTTACCTGAGGTTTGTGGCCACCTCTTTTTGTAACTACAAAGATAATGAATAGCTTTGTCCTCGTGAACTGTTCCACTTGGTGAAAAAAAAATAAACAGACCACACCAGAACATATGCACCTTTTGTCTATTTTAAGTAGAATACTGATGAAGGTCTAGCCTATGTCTGTGGGAATTTGTGTTCTTGTCAGATACTTCCTAAGTTCTGAAAAGCATCAGCTTTGAGAATGTATTGTTGTGTTCTGAAAAAGCAATGTCTTCCACTAGAGTTTGAAGGTTAAAGGTAGAAATATTTTTACGAAAATTGCATTACGAAGTGCAAGAATACCAAAAATGTGGCAGAGGATATATTTTTAAGCAATTTTAAAAGGCAATACCAGTCTGTCAGTTATGACCCTAGTTTTTCATTTCTGTATTTAGAGCAGTGTTGCAGCTTTACATCCAGATGATTTGTTAGTTCTGCTGTAGTAAATAATTCAAAAGAACCTGTGTTGTGTAGTCAGCAATGTCGCACATCTCTCACCTCCCTTAAGTGATGGGAGCAGATTCTGACCCCATTTGCAGTGCTGTCAGTTTACTGAAGCTGAAGGAAATATTCTCTAAGATCTTGGCTTTTGGGTTTTGTTTTCTAAAAAAAAATTCTTTTTTTAAAATTAACTTTTAAATTATTATTAGCAATGTAGCCCCTCTTATGCTGATTCTGGAAATGCACAGAAGGGACAAGATAGTCAGAGACGCAGAAGTGGTGGTATCTTGGGTGCATGTATAGGTCCCATCTTGAAAACGCTCATTGGGCTGAGGCTCAGACTTGCATTTTGGTCCAAGGTGCTGATACCTTGAAAAGGCAAAGTAAGATGTGCCTGTCTTAGAAGGACATGAGAAACTGGAGGAGTGCTAGTGTCTGCAAAGCAGGAAACCTGTGGCGAGTCTTAAAAACATCAGGGCTAGTAGAAATTTTCCTGCCAGATGGGAAATGAAGGAATATGCCATGAACAGTCCTAGCATTGCAGCTATCCTTCCTCTTAAACAGGGAGGTCAAGTCTTTGTGTGCTTGGTCACTTTCCATCTTACCTCAGAGGATGTTTTGTCCCTGTTTATGTGTAGAGAACTTCCGTGTATGTGAGAAGATAATGAGCTTGCTGCCTCTTTAACGTTCACAAGTGAGACTGACTCCCTTTATGAGGCAGGAA
>NW_010432127.1:9855-29418 GCF_000710305.1 Buceros rhinoceros silvestris
CAGGGCGTATTTGGGTTGCAGAAAGCATCAGAATCTTTAGTGTCTTTAATCTGGATTTGTGAGTATCTTGATGAAAATTTTGGCTCTCTTTTACCGTTTGTATTAGTCATGATAATGTGTTCTTTCTCTTTTGTGGTGTTCATACAATGCAAAGCACAGAAATCAGACTTGCCTATCTATTTCCTGGTTCCTTTTTCTTTTGCCTGCCTGGCATGATGTCCTGGCCTTGCAAGGTCTCCAGTGCCTCCTTTCTAGATACCCTATGGTAATCTTCAGCTCTAGACACCCTACAGTAAGCTTTTACTGTCCACAGGAACTTGTCAGGCTTGAGAAAAACGGGTCAATGGGAACGTCATGGAGTTCAGTGACCCAAGCGCAAGGTCCTGCACCTGAGTCAGAGCAGTCCTCAGTAGCAGTACAGACTGGGTGACAAACTGACTGAGAGCAGCCCTGCAGAGAAGGACTTGGGGATACTGGTGGATCTGAGCTGAGAATGTGTGCTTGCAGCCCAGAAAGCAGATTGCGTTCTGGTTCGTGAAAGAAGGAAAAAAAAAGAGAGAGAAACATGGCTAGCAGGATGAGGGAGGTGATTCTCCCCCTCTGCTCTTCTGAGACCTCTCTTGGAGTATTGCATCCAGCTCGTGGAGCCCTCAGCACAGGAAATACATGGAACTGTTAGAGTGGGTCCGGAGGAGCCCACAAGAATGACCAGAGGAATGGAACACCACTGCTCTAAAGAAAAGCTGAGAGGGTTGGGGTTGTTCAGTCTGGTAAAGAGAAGGGTCCCTGGAAACCTTACTACAGTCTTTCAATACTTAGGAGAAGAGGCCTTCTAACAAAGGTGGAGAAAGACTCTCCACTACAGGGCCTGTGTTGATAGGACAAGGGGCAATGGTTTTAATCTGGAAGAGAGTAGATTTAGATTGGGCGTAAGGAACAATTACTTAAATGAGGGTAGTGGGACACTGAAACAGGTTGCCTGGAGAAGTTGTGGATACCTCATCACTGGAAGCGTTCACAGTCAAGTTGGGCAGGACTTTGAGCAACCTGATCTAGTGAAAGATGTCCCTTTTATGGCAGGGAGTTTGGAACTAGACATCCTTTAAAAAGGTCCCTCCTAACCCAATCCATTTGGTAACTTGGTGATCAGGATTTGCCTTTCGAACTGTCCCGTAGCGTTAGCCTTGATGCTTAGTTGGGAGATAAAAAAAATTGTTTGCTCGAATTTGTGCATAATTACAGATTTAGTTTGTTTCAATTCTTAATGGAAATGTCATGTTTCTTAATGTAGAACTTACAGAGCCAAGCAGACCTTGAACTAAGGTAAATTCTATTCTTGCATACTGTTGAGTGGTCGGTTTTTTGGTTTTTTTTTATAAAAGGTGCATATGGTTGTATTTTGGACTTAATGAGAAGTGTTCAGTGTGCCTGTGCTCATCAATGAAGAGAACTTGTAAATTCTCTGACATACTACGTTTAACTGATCCTTGCATTACAGTCAGCGATACCGGTCTTTGCTCTTTCTTCATACGTAGTTATCTTTCAGCTCGTTCTATTTCTGTCCAAATAGTGTTCCCATTCTAACCCAGTGAAGGATATTCATAGCCTTCAGACCTAGTTCTTGTCATACCCAGGCTACTGACAGAATCCGACAGCGTAAGTCAGGACCTCACGTTGAGGTGGGAGATGCCGTGCTCTTCTCTGTAGAATTTTCCGTATCTGACAGTTGATGCAACCAAACAAGTAAACCAAATTCAGATCTAGTAATATCTGTCATTCGCAGGTGTTTGTATAAGTGATGGACTGCAGTGGCTCGGTAACTGAAAATAAAGAATATAATTTATACTGTGTTTAAAATTAAACGCTGCCTTAGTCCATCAACTTACAAATCATCATACATGAAGAAGAGAACACAAAGTCTAAGTTTGTAAGATTGAACAGAGGAAAAGAGACAGATAGTTCTTTTTGTTTGCTGTGCCACAGACACACGAAAGAAATGCCTTAAAAGAATTACCAGGCAAGGAGGAGATAATTAAACCATCAAACACCGGGAGTTTCATGGCCATTGTGAGTAAACAACTCTGGCTGCTCCAGGAAAGGGAGCAAATTAATTAAAAAAAAAAAATTAGGAAAAAAAAATCTAATTTAGTTAACCCATTTATTGAATAAATATGTTGGAAACCCACTAATCTTTCTACATATATTAACTGTCTGTAAGTGCAATATTTTAGAAAGGGAACTTTCTAAACTTTCTTTGGCATTACTTTAAAAATGTACAAACAGCATGGTGTGCAAAAGTTTTTTGTGTTTTTTTTCCCTTAATCCTAACTACCTGATAGTTCATTCCTTTATTTCATCATAAAATACTTAATTTCCCTTTTCTAAATAAGGGGAAAGCTGAGGTCTGTACCAGGAATTGCATTTTCTTATTATTGGAAGATAAATACTAATAGAAAAGTTGTAAGGTATTTATTGTGTACTCTACAGATATAAAACTACCTCTCAGTTGGTCTTGATGATAAATAGCTAATTAAAGTTTGTTTTTTCTCACTTCTACCAATAAGTCTGATAAGGCTTTTTCTTTGGAGGAAAATGTATTTTGTCTCATTTATGGATAACGGTAGTTTTAATGAGATACTGACTGTTAGAAAATATGCTGAGGTATTTAAAAATTAAGGAAGAAAAACAATGCAAAATTCTTTTGTGTTATTTTCTTTATCTAGTTACAGCAGCCAGTGGAGATTTTTTCTTAATCATTTTTTAATTGGGCTGGAAAAGAATGAATAGTAAGCAAGCCAACATAAAGTCTGAAAAAGTACTGAAACTTATTCCTTTTCCCCTTCCCTTTGGAAAGGGAGAGGGGTTAATAGAGAGCACCTATTAGTGGCTGGCCCAGCCCTAACCATGACAAAGTGTTACAAAATCAGTGTGAATCCAGTTTTTTCTACAAAGTTCTGTGGTATGTGGTCTCCTCAAAACTCCACTGGCAATAGGGGCAATAGCAGACAGGTTAACCTGAACAGCATTACTGTGATTTTTATTCCACAAATTATCCAGAGATTAGCCAGGGGATTTGGAATGGCCCATCAAATATCTGCCATCCCTGTCCTTACCAGTCTCCATGTCATTACCGGGGAAAATAATCTGTATGGGGTTGGAGATATAGTATCAAGCCAGACATCCTCCTCCTGTAATTCACTATTCAAAATAAGTAAGGAATAAGAAGTGAGTGGATGAGAGCATTAATTGGGAAATTTGCTGCTCATGTGCCTTAAGGACAGGAAAGAAGATCATGGAGAAGACAGGTACAATCTTCAAGCTCTGTGAATACAGAGTATCAGTCGATACGATCCCAAGTCCAGGACTTTAAACATTTTCCAAATAATCAAATACATTTATAGGTAAGTTATTTAAAATAATATTTTGGTCTGGCCGATTGTCTCTCATCTCAGAGTGAGCTTGAGCCGTGCATCATCTGTGCCCTATTTGCACGAGGTTATGCAGCTTGTGGTGGTGTAGCTGCTGTCTTGTCCTTGGCGCGGCTGGTTTTGCACCGTTGTGGTTCCAGCATTACCAGCCGAACGTACTCATTAGCACAGGGCAAATGTATGGAAATGGTAATGGCTGGATTACATGGCTGATGTACAAATGAGTGTTTGTGTGAGCTTGAGGCTGGACTGCAACTAGAGCTGCCAAATCAAACTTTAAAATCACCATTAACCTAAACATTCAAAATGAATTAATGTAATACTTTCAGCCTTCAGTTTGAAGTAAGATTTTGTAGATAGCAGCGTTACTTCATAAAATACAGGATGCTTACTGGTCTGTGTAGAGGCATTAGTCACTGACTGTTTTACTGCAGCTGGGGAAAAAGCCAGAACGGAGTGCTTGTGTATAGATGATCATATATAAAGCTCAGTGCCAGAAGGGCAGCAGGGGAGAAACCGCAGGCATGCCAGAGGTACCTGCAAAACCGAAGAAGGCGAAATCAACATTCTCATAAGAAGCTTCTGCTGCTGTGCTTACACTAAATTAACGGAATGTATTTCCTGTTGCTTCTAGTTGCACTGCTACCTTGTGCCTCTCTGACATCCCTTTTGAAAAGTTGTTTGAGTCAGAGGGTGTGCGTGTGCATCTCTTCCAGCTCAGTGGGGCAGTGATTCTTGATAACAGCAGCTAGATTCAATTTCAAATTCATGTCATTACAGGACATAGTTGTCTAACAGGATTTTTTGCAAGTAATTTTCCGATCTTATAGTTGTCGATTTAATATTTAAAATGTGAGAATTCCTAATGTTAAGAGTAGTGTTAAGGAACATTAAAATTTAATTCAATGTCATAAGAAATAGCTTACAGTCATTTTTATAGATAAGATAGTGAAGATATCTCCCACAGTTTGTTTGGAATTTTGGTGCTTATTAATTGCCCTTTGCTTAAGAGATAAGGCATAAAATCTTCCTTTGTATGTGTCTGCCAGAAGTTAGGTTACATTTGAACTACATAAACATTAGGTTGGAAGGAATTTGGATCAAGATCCATATCTGTAGGTATTTAAATTACCTTGATCCTGAAAAACAAAGCTGGAAGTTCTCATTTGTGTCAGCACTGCAGTAGGCTCTGAGTTGGCCCAGTTCATACTTCAGTGCTTGTCTGTCCCTGGCACTTGATATTTTTACAGCTTTATTCCTCATTGATGGAAGTGCGTAAGTACAAGTAGGACGTAGTGGAAAAGTTGTCTCCTCAGATACATGCTGGTAAGAATTTCACTCAGCAGGGCAGTTTGCTGGTCATAGGTTATGACTTAACTGGAGCAGAAGGTTTAGATCAGACCAAGAATTAACCTTGACTGAGGTCTTGAGCTTTAAATCTGTGTTCTTATTAAAAGCAGAACACATTGGTGGCTTTATTAAAGGTCTTCTTGTAAGTTGTGATTTGAATACCTTTTTTGATAAATTTTTTTTCAAGATTTCTTCTGATTGCCTTGTGCCTCTGGTCCCCAAGGTACAGGGACACTTTTGTTTGTGCTCTTAGCTGCTCAGAAGCCCAGTTCCTATTTTTGGGTTAGTTGTAACACAGTATCATTAAGAATTATATAATGATCTGGTTAGATCTATGTATTGCCATATACTGAAGTGATATGTTCAACATTCCTTGTCTTTGTGTCTTTAAAAGTAGTAGTTTTCTGTCTTAATCTAAAAAGTATTGTTGTTCTTCACACTGAATGCCAGAAGTTTAATTTGTTTTCAACACAAGAATAGAGTTTCTGGCTGGAAAATGTCTTTTTGTGGAATACATAGAACTGTTAAGATCATTTCAGGTACAGTCTTGTAGCAAACTTCTGCCTCTACATGGAAAAAAAATTGCCATGTTTATCTGGGAGAGATTTGGGATTGGAGTGGTTTTTCTTGAGAGAGCTTATGTTGGAAATGGTGGAAATCTAGCTTTGTGGGAAGAAAGACTAGGTAGTTCCTTTAATGAGAGCCAGGCATAGTTGAAGCAGGAGTAGATATGAAGGACCAGGATGAGAGTATTTCAGTAAAGATGAAAAGGGTGGGCACTGATGGCCTGGAAAGCTGGAGGTGACAGTCCCTTTGTTCATTTTGCTGTCTTCATTGTCGTCTTCCTCAGTTTTTGAGGCTGTTGTCCTGACAAATTCTATGAATTCACTGACGAGAAAAAGATGAAAGTTTGAAGGGTAGCTGTGTGTCTTGTTTTAGACTAAGGAAATTAAATGAAAAGTTACAAAGTTTGTCTAAACTCTGTCGTTTATATGTCTCCTCTCCTGGTTTTGGTGGTTATAGGAGGGCAGCTGCAAATAAGTTGATCGCACAAACCTTTGGGCAGTTTGAGAAACTCTTAGACCAGAGAAATGAGAAATGACAGAAATGCTGGGAGAACAAGGGAAAAGATGATATTTCTGTAATCCTCCTAGTTTCTGCCATTGTTTTTCTTTGTAAAACTTAAGTGCGATTTACTTCAGGGCATGACAGAGAGCCCTTGTCTTTCTTTTAAAAAAAGACAAAAAGCTCTCTCAGTTGCATGTCAAAAGTAGTCCTTGTCTTCAAATTACATTCCTATGCTTGCGCAGAGATGAAATTCAACTACAAAACATTTAAAAATGTTAATCTAGTTTGTCAATAAAATGCAATTTCTTTTGGATAGTCTACAAATAAATTGCCTCTTGACTATCAAAAATCTTGTGCAAGCCGTAAGCAGAATGCTAATTTAAAAGAAAAAAATGCAGTCACCCTTTTCCATTTAAAGAGAATAGGGAGTGATTGTAATTTTTTTTTTTCTTTGATCCGACACAGGAATAAGTAATCTTACTTAAAGCAATCTTAATCGGTAAAACTAAGACTATTTCTTATCCTGCTGGAAGAGGATGACTGCTTACAAGACACTTAGATAGTAGTAACATTTAGTGGTATATAATTTCATAGGTGGAGAAGAAAAATCTGATTGAGAGTATCAGAAGACTTGGAAATGTGTGTTGTAGGTAGACATGAAGGAAAAGGTAATCTAATGGCAGTCACTAACTGGCATTTTTATTGCTAAAGTCAGTATCTTTTTAAATGAAGGTTAGTTGCTGTGTTTTCCCCCACTCTGGGTGGACTGTTCTGGAAGGTAGACCGTACTGGGTCTACCTAATCTGGGTCCAGTTACCCAGAGCCATGAGAAGGTGATGATGAGTTCTTATTTGTAGTAGTTTTTCTTCTGTTGTCACCTCTTACCACTGACAGAAGAAGAAGGACAGAAGAGCATGCAAAGCCTTCCCAGGTAGTATGGAGTTCCACCATATGAAATAAGAGCGATAGGAGTATTCTGTAATCAGCTGATATGGGACAGTAGTGAATTTATTGTACTGGATGACTTGTCATCCAGTCAAGTTTCCTGAATGCTGTAACTTAAACACAAAATTTAGTAAGAAAAACCCCAACAAAACAACATTTCTATCAAGTGAGTTGGAATCTGTATGTATCTGCCAGCAGCCACTGGTGAACTGATAGTCTTCACTCCTTGAAGCATAGTTTAGCCGACCCAACGAAGGAAGGGGACAGAATTGGTACCATGGGATTGCGTCTCCTGATGATTTGAAAACCGGCAAATTGTACTTTTCTGGGCCAATGATCTAGGTGTCAAAACTCGCTGTTCTATTTTTTTAAACACTTCTTACTGTGGCTTTATTCCTTTAGTTTTAATATGCAAATTACTGGTCAAATATATTAATTATTAGCATCCATGGAAATGAAGTAAAATGAGAGAATGAGCTGTCAGTGCGAGCTGTGCTCGTTTAGTGACTGTAAAACGTGGCCTCGAGCTAGGCTTCCTTCCCTTTCCAATGGATAAGGTTTTTGATGGAAGCATTATGGTATGATAGCATTTCAAAGTTCTGACATCTATTTAAATAGATACGGACTGCGTGCTTGAATCTGTGCTTAGCCTTTCACTTAACCTGAAGACTTATAAATGCAAACAAAACAAATGAACAAAGCATTCGGTAAAATTGTTTTGAGTGATGCCTGCCATGTAAGGAAAACAGCCATCTGACTGCCAGACAGTATCAGGGCTTAAGGAGACGACCTCAGCTCTGGCCAAGTATGGCAAAGATTTGCAGTAAAAAAATGGTTACTGCAAAGTAGGGGTTAGGAGCTAAGCTCTCCTTTCAGTATTATTGTATTTTAAATTTTCTGATTTAGAGTAAATAGATGGCAAAATGCCACTGATATGCCTTAAGATGTATGAAATGACCTAGAACAATGTCCCCCACCTCTGATACATGGCAGCTGGTGACACAGCTGTCTTCTGTGACATGCCAATTTGGCACTGCTGTGAGAAGAGCAGAGTTGCCGAGAAACCTCAGATAAGTTGTGTGTATTTTTTTTTTTCTTCAGGGCTCTTTTTCTGTTAACTAAATAGATGTCCCAGTGCTGATCATCATCTCCAGAGTGCCAGATCTGAAGGACAGGACTGAATTTTGGGACAGTGGGAGATTAAACTGTAACGTTTCTCTCTCCAGGCTCAATTGGGATTGCTCTAATTTATGTCAGTTTTGAGCTGATGCCTCACAGTCTCTGTGCTGTTCAGATTAGTCCAGGCATAAGGTGCTTTGGGTAAATTGCTTCTGTCGTGCTCAGATTGGCTTCCAGCACCTCTCTCCTTAGGGTGAAGGGGGATGTAGGACTGTTGTGTTGCTGAGGAGATGAGGGTTTAGTTTACTACCAGCTGCATTATGGCTTCTTTTAAGGATTAGTCCAGAGCAGAGAAGTGAAATACTTAATTTAGATACTGCTCTCCTCCTTTCTCCCTCTCTTTGAAATGATTCCAAAGCCTGTGCAACCAGATATTTGAACTGTACATTGATAGGTGTTAGTTTTCTGTTGCTGGATTTTTGTTTGTTTATTTATCTTACTAGGTTGGGGTAAAATGCAGCAGCCATTTAACAGAGCTAAATAGTCTCAGTAAGGACAAAAGGAAGAATAGTTTCTATCTGAAACTGCACAGGAAATTTTAAGTACCTGTCTTGGAGTTAGTTGGATTTTGCCTAGGATGCCATAATTAATGCCCTTATGAAAGGCAAGTCTTTACTGTTTAGACTCTTAACACCAGCTGTCACGTGTATGTTCACCCCAGTGTCAGAGGGCGCTGTGCCACTATGAAACTATCAGTTTTTTACCGTTTCTTTTGGGCTGTAGGTACCAAGAAGCCCTTTCTACCTTGGCACAGCGATGAGTCCATGAAAGCTCTTAGACTGCTTGAATTGGGTTTACATATTTTTGTTGTGACTGCTGAGAATACATGCTACAGAATTCAATCCACTCCCCAGATTTTGCTGTAGCACTGGAAGAATACTTAACTCACAGTTTCAGTTTTAATTATTTTGTCAAATAAGTGAAACTGTAGCTCACCTCAGCATGAATGTTCTATTGAGAATATGAATTTAACTAGGAAATGTTCTCAATATGAAACTTCTACTTTTTCTTTAAATGGAATCTTTTAATAAAATTTGACTGATTCTCCACAGTGTTTTTGGTGTTCTCTATCAATAATACTTAGAGATAAGCTTTTTTTTTTCTGAAGAAAACTTCAAGTTGGTGAGTTGTTGCTTTCTACTCCATTATCCATTCAGCTCAGCTGGATTTGTGTTGGTAGTGGGAGTGGAATGTAAAAAGCAGAAAAATAAATTGCTGGTTCTGCATGTCCCCTGACCAGAAGTGTTTGTTAGTTAGCTATTCCATTCTTCTTATCCTTCCAGTCAGGGCAGTCTGTACAGAAATTAATTTCTTCATCAAAGTGAGAGAACATACCACTTATAGTGCCATTTTCCTCCTGGAGATGGAAAATTACTTTTCCTCTGGAAGGCATGAGCATTCAGACACATCTAATATATTTGCAACTCTTTAAGAACATGAATAAATCAAGCTGTCAGGCCTATAATCTCCGACTAAGAAGTCTGTGATTCTTCCAAGGCTCAACATGTAGAACCAGAATTTTGTCACTTTGAAATGCAAGTCCTGTCAGTAAGCAGAGGTCACTGTTCCACAATTTGAGTGTATCGACACCCTTGCTAATAGATCTGAAACATTTGCTCCACAAATACACTGCACATTGGCTGATGGAATGTGAAGAGTGAGGTAGGATTTAGAGTTTTTTCTTCCTCTTCCTATTTAACCAAAATGGGTACAGTGGAGAACTATGGTGTAAGAGAAGCAAAAGTGGATTGAAGTTGTGTGGCCCCTGATCAGGTGATCAGTCATTGAAAGGCTAAGCGTTTGTGGGATCACAGCACTGACATCAATCTATCTGTGATTTCCAGGGCCTACTTAAAGGAATGTAGAGCCACCTTGTAAAGACCTCTGCTGAGGAAAGATTTGTTTTACTGCCAACAAGATGACACCAGTCTATAGTTAGCCATGTCTAGTCTGTAATCAGACTCAGTGGGGCAGATCAGGTGCTCTCATAAAGGGAATGTGACTAGAAAAGATTGGCAGGAGAAGAGAAGCAGCTGGACTTAAAAATCAATCCTGCAGGTGGGCAGAGAGATTTGTTTCTTTTTGAATGCTTTGCTTAAATTTTAGGCTGAAAAATGAAACTGAGCCATTCTCTAGACATAGCACTGAGTCCTTTCAGATCTTATGAAATGGTTCATTTGCATACACTTATCTGCTTGATTATATGGTTTTTTTTATTTGCTTAATGGTGGTGATCAGCTATGCTACTCCAAGAATTAATCCCATCAGAAGTGGTTTTGCAAGTATGGAAAACCATAACCTTCAGGGATTGTTATTCATCCATGTTTAAAAGGAACGTTCTGGCATTAAACCGAGGTTTATTACTGAACATTCTGAGATCCCTGACCCATAGCTTAGTACAGGGCAACGGGAAATAAGAGTAGAAAGGAGATGATGAACTCTGGTGTGTCTTGCTGAAGTGGCTGGGGAAATTACTGTCCTTACTGGTTTGTTGTGGTGTTAGTGTTGGGCAGCAGAAGCAAATGTTCTCGCTCTTCAGCTGTTACTGGTCTCAGCCAGGTGTTCTAGTTTGTGCTGATGGCGGTGCTTGTTTGTGTTGAATGAATAGCAGATGTTGAGGATCAGCGTATATTTATCTTTGTCCCCCTTGCTGTGGGGGTGGTGCCTTCTGGAATTAGGGAGGAGCGGCAACTGGGAGTAGTAAAACTTAATAGTTACTGCTGAATTCAACAAAGCTGGTTTGAGAGTGAGAGTAAGTTTTGTAGGAAATAAAAATCTCATGGAAGAGGGAAGAAGTGGAAGCCATCAACACCCATTTCTTGAAGTCAGTGTCTTGATGCATTAAACTCAGGTAAGGGAGTTGGGTTTAATTTTTTCCTTTAAAACTAATTCTTTATGATTATGTATTGAGTCACACTATTGTTCATTTTGCTTCCATGCTCAGACTGGTTCTGGTTCATAAAGGGGAAGCTTTGGGAGGTATCTAAAAGCTGTTTGGCCTTAAGGAGCCACCATCGTTGGAATACAGGCTTTATATTGTGTAGCAGCCTGAAGAGAACTATGGCAAATAGGTTCTGTCTGCATCAGTGTGATGGCACGAAAACCCCCTACAGTTTTACTTGAAGCTAGCTCTAAAATCTGTTAATAGTGTTACTCTTCATCAGTACAAATCCTTTGAGACTATTTGTAGGTGTCCGTTGCAGCTGCATGTTAGAATTGTTAGATGTTTCTGGTCACACAGTGCCTAGTAGCTTTGTGTTTCCCTTGTATCCTTTTTTTTCTTATTCCTCACAAAATAGAAAGCCCAACAACAGTAAACCCCATATGTGGCATTTGGTCCTGTCTGCATCTACAGAGATCAGCTATGACGGAAAACTTGAGTTGTCTGTACTTATGATCCTCATGAGTTAGAAACTGTGGATTTGCACTTTGGTAGATAATCCCTCTATTATCTCAGTTCTTCTATTTTTCCCATCAGCTCTTTGGTTTTGTGTCCCTATGAGAGCTCTGAATTAATGTATTTCCTTATCTAATCTTTTATTTTGGGACTAACTTGTCTTTTTCTCCTCCTCTTCAATAGCAGAACTTGATGCTGTAGTATTTCCTGTCCTCTGAGGATATACCATTTGCTTATCCTCTATAGACTGTGGTAGAAATTGCTGTAATACGTACAAAACCTGCTAAAGTGATTAGGAAGTCTAAAGGTTTTACCGATAATCCTCATTAGTTTCCATTTAAGGATACGCATCTAGACTGCGGACTTTCTCCCTTTGGCACAAGGACCATTTGGAGTTGAGTAGGTTGTTCAGTGTTTTTTAGAACTTATCAAATTCATAATAAGCAAGTTGTAGGTTGGTACAAGTTGGTTCCTATTGTGTCTGAAAAAATGCAGATGCAATCAGGTGTGCTCAGAGTTAACCTGCTGTCTAATCCCAGACTAAATCCAGAATGATTTTTCAGTCATTCATCTTAATACTACCCAGAAGCCCTATCAGCAAGTTGGTCTCTTAATCCCAGATGGATTAATTTAGGTATCACGTGTTTATATATCCCACTAATCCTTTATATGATCAATCCTACTTTGTTTTCAATAAACAATTTTTCCTTTAACCCCATCAACTCATGCATGCAGCTTCTTTACTGGCTATCATTTGACTGTCTTCCATCTCCATCAGTGAACCAAATATGAGTACGTAACAGTTCTGGATAGAGAACTGGTAGCAGCTGGAGCTTAGTATCTGGGTGGAACTTTTATCTTTCTATGGTTTTTGGAAAATACAGGCTGCCAAGTTTGTCTTTATAATAAACCCGAAGTTGCAACTAGATTAGAAAAGAAAGTTAGTTGAATATAAAAAAAAAAAAAAGGAATAAAAAAAAGGAAGAGATAGTCAAAGACAGACCAGAAGTTTGGTGACCTGTGTATTATAAATACAGCCAGTATGTGGGATATCAAGCTGCCTTTAAGATACTAAGGTGCTTAAAATTGATGAGAAGCAAGGTGCCTAGTAAGAAGTTAGATAAGTGTGTGTATATATGTGTGTGTGTGTTCAAGCGAATGTGTTCAGTCTAACTGTCCTGGGTTCAAACCATGACACTAACCATGCTCTGTATCATTTGCTGAAAAATCATTTGGAAACCAAATGTAAATTACTTAGAATTATTATTTTAGCTTCAAAGAAGTCTATTGCGCATGAAAGCATCTTTTCTTGTTTTACTAGACTTGTGTGGTTGTATGTTGCAAGGATGTTATTCAGACTTTGTCAAGGTGAAGTACCTGCAGCTTACACCATGCCTGAAATTAAATAACTGCTACAACAGTGAGTTTGAGTAGAAGAAATAGGGTCAGGTGAATACTTGCAGTAGGGCCAGACTTCCCCAAAGGAGTAAGTTGGTGGCCATGAAATGCCCTGTGAGAATTTATGTAGTGCCCTTTCAGCAGATGTGGTAGAAGCTGTTTTCCCCTCATGTTTGCAGCACTTACTGTGTGTCCACGTTGCATTTCAAACTTATAAAGATGACTGGTTTTTCTTTTTCTTTCTGTAAAATGGGTGGGATTCTCTCCTGTGAATAGATGGACAGCTCTTAGATGCTATGAAATAAGTGGAGATAATGGATGTTGCTGCTTTTAGTACTTCAAAAGGTGCAATTTTATCTTTGGTTTTAGGGGTTTTAAGCTTCTGTGATGCAGTGTGCACCTAGAGAGTAGGCTCAGTCTCTTTTAAATAACCTGGCTTAAAGCTTTTTGACAAACATATCTGCGTATATTTAGATTTCCAGCAAGAATATGGGGCTTAATCTGGGGGAATGCTAAAGTAATTCAGTGTCCATAAACCTTGGATTCAGTACTAAAATACATTTGGTATTGAATCCATGTGGTGGTTTGGTAGTGTTCCTGTTCGCATCTTCTCTGTATATGAAGCCAGGTGCTGCTAAAAACAAACTTGTGCTGTTATGGTTACTTGCAACTGCTTCTTTACTTGCCCTCCCCCATTTTTCAAGCAAATCATATAGCAGCAGAAAGAAGTGTACCAGCTACTGCTCTGTCTGCTCTTGCACGGTGATAAAACGGTAAGGAATTTAAGGGAAAATAGTCCAAGGAGAGATGCTGTTTTTCTTTAAAAGTCATACACTGTTATTACAAACTGCATTAGTGAGCTTGAGAGGGGCATGTGAAACGAGAAAAAATATTAATATTTACCACAAGTGTGTGAATAACATTTGTTTTTCCCTAATGAAATTTTGAAGAACAAATATCTTCAGAAAATACATACTAAAAAGATTAGCTGTTCTTTTAAATGAAGGAAGTGTTGTCCTTTCAGAAATAGGCCCAATAAAATTAGTGTTCCATCATGATTTTCTGAACTTTAAGTAGTGTCTTGTATAACCTCATAGTGTTAAGTGTTACATGAACTGGTTAGAAGTCTGACTTGCGGATCCAGAACACAGTAATTGTTAACTTTTTCTCACCTGTGGTATGAGAAACAACTTTTTGTCTTTGCTGCTTTATATTGTGCACATTTTTTTCCATTTCATGTTCTCTTTTAGTAAGTAGAGCTTGTTTTTCTATCAATATCTCCTAGTGACAGAGATAGTGCTGTCTATTATTTGTTATTCTGAATTGCTTCTGACTTCATTTTGCACGTGGGGTGTACAGAACTACAGATTTGTGGCTGCTGTTTTCATGCTTTGTCACCATTTTCTATGCTATTGCTGAAGAAAATTGTGACAAGCCACTGTTTGAGATTCAGAGCTCTCTTACTATGGTAGTACCATTGCAGCTCTGTAGGTTGACTGTGTTGCTTTGCTGCAAATACAGGACTGAAGTGTCTCCCTACTTTTTAGTGGCTAAAGCCCATTTCTGGTTTGAATGTAACTTGAGTTTCTAGCAGGATACTTAGAAAAAGAGAGAATATTTAGAAATAACCCTGCCCTGTTTTCCTGTGAGATTTTTGTCTCTTCCTCGTTACTCATGGTTAGAAAAGGAGTCACTAGAAGCTCCAGGTGTCCCATGGTAGTGAAGATAATAATCTATTTTACTTAGGGATTGGGGAGGAAGGTAAAAGAACTGTTAAGTTGTAATGAGCCTCTTTTCCAAGCCTGCTGACTTATTTTTTTAGTGTGTTTTGTCATGCGTGGACCAACGGTGTCAGGCTGGAGGTTGCATAAGACTTTGACATGTTGGAGGAATGGAGTGATGGAGATACATACAAAAAGTAAGTCTACAATGTGCTGGGCAAAATGGTAAATCCCCTTCAGTATAACGTGACTATTCAGTATATCAGTGGAAGCTTGTTTCTCTGAAAAACAAGGCTGAAGAGAAATCTGGCTAATAGAAGGTAATCGGAGATGTACGTTTGCGACTGTGCAGCTGGTTGAAATATTGAAGGTCTTCTGGAATAGGTCAGTGGACTGGGGAAGCCACTTGACCGTGTGGCGGCTCACTTGGCAATGAACTTTACCAAGCCTTGAAAGAAAGAGATGTAGCAGGATAGCAAAGTAATGGATTACTTGAGACCTGGTCCTACAGAAAGGATTTGGAAGTTTTGACGGTTTAAAATGCATCTACTGAAGAGGAGTCTTTGAAAAAGACAAGCTCAAACTGTAACCCTTGGAGAAAGAGCTTGTTGGCATTGAGATTTTATGCCATTGCTGAAGAACTTCAAACTGAGAAATGTGAATGGATTTGCATAATGCCTATGTTTTGTGGTTTTTTTTTTACCTTACAGTATACATCAAAGGAGGTAGGAAGCCCAGGACAGCACAGTAGACAAAGCGGTGTAACTGTACAGTACAGCTGACAATTACTAGAATAAAAGTGAAGTGCAATAAATATTTCTGAGAATAGCAGTCAGCTAATGTAACTAGTGGTTATGACTATGACAGCTTTGAATGCAGTCAAGGTTGTATTAGCTGAAGCGCAAACAAAGCTGAAACACTTTTGTGAAAATACCAGGCACTTGGGGTGTAAAGTGGAATGATTTGAATTGCAGAATATCAAGCTGGATATCACAGCCATAAGGTAGTAGCATAGCAGTCATGGCAGAATACGAATATTGAAGGATAGAACCTTTTCAGGAGAGCTAGAACTAGAGGTTGTTGAGTAGCGCTGTGATACATGATGCATTGCTCTAATAATTTAGAGACAATGTAAGGGAAACAGCGGCTGCTGAGATTGATGCTGCTGATTGACTGATGTGACTAGTCTTAATGCTTGTGCTAATGGCAAGGGAGTTGCCTGTGCATCTCCCTATGTAGTGATTTTAAGTTAATGTTATCCTGTTTTGCCAGAGTAAAGTAAAAGTTGAATCTTTGTACTTCAGAGCACGAGAAATCAGTTGATGTGTCCATAAACTAATTAAATTTAGCAGAGTTTTTTGGGGAAGTAAATGACTTAATAAAGAAGTGTTGTGGGTCTGTGTTACTGCTGAGGTGGCGGGGTGGGGAAGGGAAATGGTATTTTAAAACCAAAGAGAAATTTTGGACAGAAGTTAAAGCTTTGGTGGTATTTACCAAGATTGTACAAATTGCCAGCTTAGTGGCATTTCCAACAAAATGCAAAATTTCAGTCTTCTGTTCTGAAATTTATTTATTTTGCAAATCTGTATGCTAGGAGGGAAGGAGACAGTTAAGTTTGAGAAACAACCAGGGAAACCTGGCACTATGCATAGCCTCTAACACACTCCTAATTGCCTGACTCCCTTGAGGAAATTAAGGAAGAAATCAGTTTTTGAGTCATTTATGGATGCTTTTTTTTTCTTCCTCGCATGGTACTGATACACCATAGAGAATTGGTGTATTTAGGAGGAACCACGACAACCTATGCTGAGTAAATTGAGTGGAACGCTTTTGTGAAATACCGCTCCTGTGCGGTATTTCCTGTGCGGTATTTCCTGTGCGGTATTTCCTGTGCGGCTCATTCACATGAGCTTGAAATATGCAAAGTTTAAGGTGTTCTCAGGCAAAGGCAACAGCTATTTACCAGCAGCATTTAAGTTTCTTAAACTTCTTTGTCTAAACTCCTGCACAAGTTGCTTTTCTGCCGAGAAGCAAGGTGGACAAAAAAGTTTAGATGTCAGAAAAATCAAGAACAAGGAGGCAAAAAATCTTGAAGCTCTAGATGTTCTGCTTGGAGTAACAGCTGAGGCCTGAGCGCCTTAAAACTGCGGAAAGTTCTCCCCTCCATTAGCTGCAACAGAGCTGTTGGTCCACAGAGCAGCCGCCTTACCTGGGTTTGTTCAGAGAGCTGGAGGAAGCTGTGGGTGGATCATAAAACTGACTCTCTTCTGACCTGGACCCTGACCTTCGAGTGTGCTGCCTCCTTATGTCTCTGTTCCCCATCTAGATCTCCCACACCTGGCTCCCTGTCAGCAATCCTTTGCCTACATTCTCTCCTTCCCGTTCCCACCAACTGGTAGCTATTGCTGTTTATCTGATCACTGTTCAAACTCTAAACATTGATGCTGATACTTCTCGTTTGTCATATTAGAAGTGTGTTGGCATATTTGGTCCTTGCTTTCTCTGTCCCCAAACATTCTTTCTCTTTGTGGTGCCCTAGTGTAGTCGTTACTCTCTGGTGGCTCTTTCCACAGTCTGCAGTCCTGAAGGAGGCTTTGAGAAGTATGTCCTTGAACTGCATTTCTTAGAAAATGCTTTTGCCTCTCTTCCTTGAGAAACATTTTTCTTTCATAAGTTACTTAATATGCCTGCTGATTTGGTATAAAAGAAAGCATTCATTCTGGGAGATTTAAATCTTAAGAGATTTACAGCCATTAATGTATGCAAATGTAGTTAAGATCAAAATAGCGACAAGTCTGCCATGACGCAATGAAATTGTATTGGAATGATGCACTGAGGAGGAGGAAGATAGTTATGGTATTACTCAAATTTATTTTTGTGCTGAATTAATTGTAGTGTTAAATTGTCGCTCTATCTGTATGGGTACATCCTTCTCTGTGGCTATATGTCACCAGTAAGTGACAATTACTGCTCCAGGACGTCTTGGGATTGAGTTTAGTCTAGCTGTTATTTTTTCTTGG
Source organism: Buceros rhinoceros silvestris (assembly GCF_000710305.1). NCBI lineage: Eukaryota > Metazoa > Chordata > Aves > Bucerotiformes > Bucerotidae > Buceros > Buceros rhinoceros. The sequence goes on from NW_010432127.1 coordinate 27,362, forward strand.
AAGGCGTTTAACGCAGACTGTGCTCGCTCGGTGAAGCCCCTCTCCATAGGCTGCGAGACCTTACTGCTGCAGGACCGCCTGTCGCAAGTACATGTCGTGAGCTCACCAGTACCCACATTGGTGAGAGGTGCTTGTGCAAAGCTGTGGGTGTTCTGCTTTGCTTCTGATGGAATGACTGGAAAGCAAAGAATGCAACTGTGACCAAGGAACAGCCTCTTTGTAACCACTACTGTAGGGCTTTGCAAGCTGAAGCTCTGAGGGATGTATTATTTTTTTTTTTTAGCCTTTTAAGAGTCAGATTTTTTGGTGCTTTGGGTTTGTTGGTCCCTTTCTAAGTTCTGTTTCTCTGCTTCAGGCTGTTTCCTTTTTGAGGCTGGGCAATCAGGTGTGATTTTTCCTCAGGACAGAAAAGAGGGTGTTACCAACTGTTCACATCTTGAGGCAAGCTCAGTTTCCGTGTCAAGGGGCTTGGCTTGCACAGCCCTGGACTGCCTCTAGTAAAAATCATAGTTATGTTTCATGCTTAATGCAAAGCCATTCATTTAATTCAAATATACCTCTTTTGTAAAAATTGTATCCTACCACTGAAGTCATGGGCTCTTTACCTAAACAATTCTGTACCAAAGGACCCTGAATATCTTACGAAACCAACTCTCAAATTTTGGATTTTGTGTATAACTACGACAGCCTTATTTTTCTTTTATTGCTGTGAAGTTTTTCTCTTTGCATGAGGTGTTTAATCTTGGAAGGGTTTATGTAGCTGGGCTATTTGTCAGTCTCAACTTCTTAGACTAAGTTTGTTTAAAAAAATATTTGCAAAACTTTTGCCCATGACCCCTTGTAGCTGAAGAGAACAGGGTGTCAGATGTTACAGAGTAGAGACTGTATGCAGAAATCCTGTTAAATGTGGCTCTATTGCTTAATTAATAACTTATTTAATTTATTTTCCAGGATTTTTTTTATTGCCTCTCTGGTTCCAGCTAGTGAAAAGTTGCATATTAGTGAGAAAAGGTAGTGTAGTGATGGATATTCAGAAAGTCAAGTTGTCTTGAGTGAAGTGTTACACTTCCCTAACTGCCTGTCTGCATAGGAAGACGTTAGTAGGCTTTGACTTAATACACGTAGTGTCTGTGTTGCTTACAGGTTGTGACAGTGAAGAACTCTGCAGCCAAGGAAGTGGCAATCATACAGGTCACTGTGAAATAAGCCAAGGAAGAGACCTTTTGTGCTTGCAAGTATGCTGATTGAGCAGCCCTAATCCTAGTTGAAATAGGTGGGGAGAGGTAGGTCGTCCTCTATATCACCTTTTGGCCTTGGAGTCATTATCATTTGAAAATACGACCTCTTAGTTTCTTCTTATCTCATTTCACTTGGGATGAATTTAGGGAGATTTCATGAGCTTGGTTTAAAAAAAAAAAATTGTGAAGCTTGTAAGTAGTCTTGAGTTGTCTTACTCGTTCCTTAAAATATGTCAAATTTATTCCTATCTGGTGATTGAGGATCTGTTGTTGATCTTAAGGCGAAAAGTTGATAAATGACTTATTATTGTTGTAGCTGCCAGATCAGTATAAAGCAGTAATGTCCTTAGTAATATTCATGCTCCATGAGTTTTGTTGCATTTCTTCCCCCTGTAACTTTGTTTTGCATCTGTCCCTGAATATTCCCCTCCCCAGGTGACATACTGAGGCTGAGATTGCTGTACTGAGACTTCCATATAGAAATGGAACCGTTATTACTGAGACACAGTTAAAGTTACGTACTGCTCTTCCTTAATATAACAGCACTGACTCACCATTTCCTAGACTTATTTGTTCGGCAGCTATGTTCTTAACAGTGATGCTAGTTTTTTCATTAGAGATGTAGGTAACCAGATATTTGCGAACTTGCAGGAGCAGTGTATTTAGCCTGGGAATGTACTTCATAGACTTTATTTTTCTGTTATTTTGGTTGACTTTTAATTATTCAAATTAAACATCCTCATCAAATATTAACTCCCTACTTTTCCATGCTTTTCTTCTGTCAGTTTAGAGGTAATTGAGGGAAACCCGGTAATCTCT
>NW_010432127.1:29573-44388 GCF_000710305.1 Buceros rhinoceros silvestris
TCCCTTGCAAAGTGCAGGAGAAGGAGAGCTCATGCTCTCTCTAACTGTGGGATAGTAAGATTGAAGGCTCTGCTGGGTCTTCAGAGGTGTGTTTCTGCAAGGAAAAACACTTATGTTGTTTTCTTGAAGATCGTGTGACGAAAAGACAGTCAAAGCAGAGTACGTCGATACTATAAAGAGAAGCGGGAGGGCTTCCTTCCTGTTAATACCGAAAGAAAAATGGTGGTAAACCCCAGAGCTGTCTGAAATTTGGTGTAGGGATTTTGTTCCAAGTACTTTGTTTTTAATCTTAATATATGCGATCTTGCAGAATGGAGCACACTGCCTGCTTTAAGTCAAATATTTTTTTTTTTTAACTGGTTACTTTGTCCTCCCCTCATCCCTTCCTTTATGGGATCAGTGGTCCCAGCACACTACCCCTTCCAGACTGGTTTGCCTGCTGTCATGGGTGTAGGAGCTCCTAGTGAGCTGAGGTATACTATAATCAGGTTTGCTTTGGGTTTTTGGGGTTTTTTTTGTTTGAAATGTCAGGTTACAAAAGGTTTGTGTATTTACATTCCAGGAGACTAGAGAAAGGAATCTGCTGTGTAAATAAATTTGTATCTAAGTAGTGGCTGAAATGCTAATATTTAGTTGGAGACCACCTGCTGTGAAACCACGGCGTTATAATAGTGTCTGAACTCATATTAACAGAGTCATTTGTGTGCAGCTGATGTCTTTGAAACATTAATTGATGCAGTCACCTCTGAATAGGGTTTTGGAAGACTGACTTAATCTTCTGGTATTTGTTTCCAAGTGTTAATTTTGAAGTGGATAACTTCCATAATTCAGCTTACATTGTAACCCAAGAGAAGACTATAGCCAGTGCAGGTGTGCTCTTCAGCAGCGGGAGAAAGAGGAATTTAAGAAAATGTTGCTAGAAAGTATAGTTGGAGTTCTGAGAAGCTCATGGATTAATACAGATTTGTCAGGAATCTTGAGTAAGGACTATGTTTACAGTCCTTTATACATGAATTTTATCCTAAAGGCTGCAATTATACCATCGTACTAAGCTGACACATCTATGGTCATCTGCAGAAAGGTTACCTGTGGATGCACATTTTTTTCCCCTGTGTTGGGCTGGCACTGTCATTTCTGTAGCCAGTCCAACCAGGGAACAGCTCGATTAGGTTGTTTTTCATCAAGGTAAGTTCCTGTAAGCTGACTGTGCAGCTACATCAGTGCTAGTGCTGCCATGGGGCAGAAGGGCTCCCCTTCCCTGGAAGTCTGCACCGGTGACAGGTCGGTGGCTGCTCAAGCACAGCCTGAGGGAAGTTGCAGCTGGAACCCTTGGAGTCACGGTAAGGTGGCAGTGCTGGTGAAAGCAGTCTCATTCTCGTTCAGTCCTCTGCTGTGTGTGGAACAGTTTGTTAGGCTGTGAACCACATGGGGTAACTCCCTCAAAGGGTAAATGACTTCTTTTTCATGGAGCTGTTTTTCAGTTGGATCGGTATCAGTAGCTAGAAGTACATTGTTCAGTGGGTGTGCCAGGTTACACCTGTTTGCACTAAGTTGCCCTTTCTAGTTGAAGCAAAATGTGAGAATATATATATTTTTTTTTTGAAAGGTCACATCTGAAGTCTGGGAAACTACATGAATCATTAAGGAATTTGCTTGACTAGAGAGTCTGTCAGCCGAAGGGAAGACAAGGCTGTTCTATGTAGTTGCTTTTTTTTCCTGCCAAAGGGAATAGCTTCAAGCCAAGCCAGCATTTTATTTTTCATTATCTCTCTCCGACTAGAATAGCTCACCTTTTGCAGCTTTTTTCAGTAGATACTTTGCTTTTAAAGTCTCGTTAGCTTTAAGACTTCAAAGGTACTTGCGGACAGTAGTGGTGCTGATACAAGGGTGCCGGTTGGTTTACGTGGTGCTGTATTATGATATTGCAAGGTCATGCCTCCCTTGGAAGTAGGCTGGCTCTGTTTAGGGAGGGTGATGTAGGCTGGAGCCCCTCTTATTTTTTTGGGGCACTGTCATTTGAGAACTTAGGAAGGATAAAGCTGTAAAAGCTATTACATGTGGTATGTGTGTGTTTCAGCATCAAATGGAACTGAAATAACCACTGGTACTACTGGGGAAGAGGCATAACTGTTTAATGTTTGTTACCTTCCCTCTACACACACAAAAGAAATTTTCAAATTTGTTTTTCTAGGGTACAGTTGCTTTATGCAAACTAGAAGAGCTCAGTAAAATGTGTCCTAGGAAGCAACAAGCCTCGCCTAACTTGCTGAAGCACAGGCCTGTCATTTTCTATTCTAGTTTTTTTTGAAAGGCCACAGTATCTGATAAATGTTAGGAAGCAGCGTTTGAACTAGTTTAAGATAATAATCTGTTCAAATAGATTACAATAGTTTTGGCAGCCTCCCAAAGTGTAAGTGAAAATTAAATCAGCCTAGCTTTGACCTTGCTGGTAGGAGGTCAGATTGACAGGAGATAGAAGTGAAGAGGTTGAAAAGTTAGAAATAAACTGAAATTTTCTGTGGGTACAATCAGTCAGCTTGACTGCACACAGACAGCTGATACATATTTTTAACTTCTTAGAGAAAGAAATAACTTCGTATTGCCAGCAGATACCTTCTGTAGAAAACCTAGCATTTGGTGATACTCGGTACATAGATCTTGCCTCGGAGGGGGAAAAATTACTAAAGGGAAGATATTCTTGTAAGACAAAATATTCCCCTACTGTTCTGTCCCTTTGTGTTAAGGTTGCTGTCTGCAGATCCCCTGAAACCTTCTTTGGAATACAGTCTCTGAATTTACATAAGCCAGGACAGTTTTCTTCCCTAATCAGCTAATCACCTGTTAATGATCCTTAAGATAAAACTTAAGCACAGTTTAGCTTTTCAAACTTTTCATTTAGATATGTCAATCTATCTGCATTTTGGAAACTCCTGTCATATATTAATTCTTTTTGCTGACTCTGTGTTGTACAGAAAACCCAACGTTTTGTTTGACTGTGCAGGGATCAGTGGAAGAATGGGGAATTGTAAGGGGTGGGTGTGTATGTGCAGGGGCACAGTGTGTCTTTTATAGCCTAATAATTACTTTATGGATGAAATAAAGAGACAGTATGTGGAATTAGCAAGAGCTCTTTGCTTAAACAGAATATTACTGAAGATGAAATTTTGGATTAATTTTGCAGCTTTCCTTTTGAAGGCTGTTTCCTGCACTGTGTGTGTTCCAAAGATTAAAGAAGTGCTTAATACAAAATGATGTGAACTAAAAATATTGGACCTGTTCAAAGGAAGAGAAGGGAAAATTAGAATGTAATTGGCAGGGTCTCTGAGGACTTGCAGACGTGAGTTGTAGTATTTTTCTTTTTGAAATAGCTAAACTAGTGAAATCAGGCAGCCAATTTTATTGAATTTATTTTAGAGGTTTAGGAGACTGCATCATTGGAAAGCTTGTGTTTTAGCCCTTTACCAAAATATTGAGAATTAAATGCAGTCCTAATGAAAGCTGTAAGATATCAAGCACTAATTTCTTTAATGTTGAACAGTGCTTAAGATAATTAATAAAACTTGGAAGCTAAAAGATAGTGCAGCAAGTGGTGTTTCAGGGTAGTGTATGCAGCCAAGGAGATAGTTACTGTCTTTTGTATTGGCATGAGTGACCTCCTGCACTTGCTGCTTTGAGCAGCCACAGTTTGGTGGCTATCTGAAACTCCTAAAATGCATCTGAGTAGCTGCCCTGCAGGGTGCAAGAGTTGGAGATAAGCTGCAGATTGTTTCAGCGTGCAGCTTTTTTCATGCTAGTCTTAACATGCTGAAGTCAATTTTGTGCAGCTTTTGCATTATAAAGCTTACCTTTAATTTAAGATTACTTGAACGTGCTAGTAGTTTTGATTGACTTCTACCGTTTATGTATAGGCTAAGAGGTGGGTTTACATCTCTGAGTGATCGATAACATACATTCGTCTGTGTGATGATAAAAAATGTGCAACTGTGTAGCTGGTGCTTAGCTGTTACACTACATCTCAGCTCTTTTTCTGAATCGCATGAATCAAATAGTTCTGATTGTTCCACATCCCTTGAAATTGATCCTGAAAACTATAATTGCAAATGTGGGGGGTAGGGGGCATCCAACGGAGATTTCATAAATTTTGTGGTTCATGAGCTGTCAAAACTGTCACCGGTTCTAAAATTACTGCTTCCAAGGACATAGAATCCTCCACCTCTTTCTCTCCTGGCCACTCACAAAGTAATTGACTGGTCTGGTTTCCTTATAAATGGTTGTGGTGATTATGTGGAGAAAAATGTCGAGAGGGACTTTAGATTCAGCATGCCTCTCTAACCACAAGTATTAAATAATGCCTGTCTCTTGAACCACCTGTCTTAAATGACTGAAGATAATATCTTTTCTATCTGAGCTCATGCTAGGAAAGAGATTAGCTAGGAGAAACATTTAAAGGTGCTATATGACTAAGTAGTTTCCCTGACTGACAGCTTTATTCCAAAATAGAGACAGAAGGGGACTGTTGAGCTAAAAAGACTTTCTGCTCCTTCAAGAAGACCCAGTGCTGCAGCTGAAGATAAACTTTATTTTATTGTTGTGTCAACAGTGGCTGTGCTTGCCTTTGGATGGTCAAGGAGTTTCTAAGTTCAACCCAGGTTTCAATCCCATGATCTCTTATGCCTTTTAGGTCTGAATGATATTCAGACATTGTCCAGTAAGTTTAGCTTCTCTGGAAAAATTCCAGGGAACAAGCACCTTGATGATTATTATTGTGGAACTCTGCTGGCCCAGCTGCCTTGCGTTTCAAGACTGGTACTGGCTTCTGTGTACTGAAGCATGCTGTCTCACGGGTTTTAACTGCTGTCTACCACTCTTATTGTCCCACATGTTATGGCTCAAATGGAGACTGAGTGATGCACAGATGTGATAAAAGGAATTTCTAGACCGTTACCTCTTTACTGATAGATGAGTGCAAGAGAGATACCATCTCCCGCAGTGGGGAAAAAATAACAAAATCAGTATGCACATCTCCTCCTGGAGTTTTTAAATTCCTTTTAATAGCCTTTTCGGAAACCCAAAATATTCTATTTACCTGGCTCTGTTTTTTTCCTTGGCTGGAAAACCAAAGCTTTGTTGAATAGCAGTTTTCAGCTTGTCTCATCCCCTGGTCTCCTGTGTTTTGCAGTTCTGTGTGGAATACAGATGACCATGTATTACAGTAATTACTGCATTTAAACCTAATGAGAGTTAAGGCAGTAACCATCGTGGCTTTGATAGCATAGGTTTTATTGGCTTATCGATGGTCTTCAATGACTTTTCTGTCTGAGACCAGACTCTTAGGGTCTGACTTCTTCCACGCTACTCAAAAAACCTCAAGCAATCTAAAGTAACTGTGTGCAGCTGAAGATGCTATTTAGGATAAATTTATAAGGCGTTTATAAAATGGACCGGAAGTGATTGGTTAACCAATAGCTAAGTAGGTTGCAGCTGGATTTCTAGAACTGTGTTCTCTGAAATAAGAAGGTGACAAATGAGCGGTGTGAAAGGTGTGCAGGATATCTGCCTGAGAGGGGGCCAGCCAATAAAACGGTGCACAATTGGAGATCGCAAAAGTTATTTATCCTGCCAAGCCTGTGTTTGGGTTTAAAAAAATAAACAACCAGCTATGTTGTAAAAATTACAGTCTGTAGCCATAAAGGAAAACCAACAATTAATTCCGCTCAGCATACAGAGGCCGGTATGAATATACGCATTGCCAGCTCCGAAGTCCCTTTATGCCCTAGTAAGCCTTTTACAAGGGTCACTATGTCTGAGTTTTGTGTATGGATTTGGTCTTCGATGCTGAATAATCTTGTAGTGTTAGGTTACAGTGTGTGATAAATATCCTTTTTGTAAGTGCTGTGTGACTTATCTTCCCACAGTTGTACTCTTATCAATTTACAAAATATTGGCAGGCAGCTGCACCTGTGTGGAGCCTCCGTTGGAAGCAGTAGCTCATTTTGGGTACGGCCGTCCTTGTGTGTTGTCAGTTGCAGGCAAAATTCTGTGATGGCCATGTGAGGTTATGAGGTTATAATTTCAACAAGATTATGAAATGGAGTCAAAGGCATGAAGATGGGCTCAAAAAGAAGTGAAGCTGCTGATGCTAAAGGGAAAACAAAGATGTGTATGTGGGTATGAATGGAAAAGTTGAAGCTACAACCTTCTGCTGCTTGGATATGTGCTGGGACTGCTTGCCTGTGTTCTGCTTCCTGCTTTCAAGGGTATTTGGTACCGAAAGGGAAACTTAAAAGAGCTTTCACCCTTATGGAAGTTCTCCACAGAATTGTAGAACTTCCTAGGGGGAAAAATTATTTGGATATTTGTCTTCTGAAAGTCATGTTTATGGCTCAATCGTTTTGTATGTAAAACCTGATAGTTAAGCTTGGTCTGCTTTCACCTTGTAGTGCTATTGGAGTTGGCTGTGGTTTGGTGATTGGAAGTTAAAGGACACAGCAGCAGGTATTGAGAGATAAACTTAAGTAAAAAAAGTGAATATAAAAGGAAAAGTAGGAATGGAAGGGCCCACAAAGATACAGTGCAGAAGATATAACTTGTTCTTCAGCTCAACAGTTGAGAGGGACTTGATCAGGAATCAAGAGTTGTAGTTCTCCATCAGATAATGATATCAGTGCTGTCCTCTGAAGAACAAAGGCTTCTGATTTTAGACAGAAGCTGAAGCCCATGTGCTAAGGATTTGGCACATTATTTTTTAAGTGCTTAAGAGTATTAAAAGCTATCTGACAAACTTCTGTTACTTGATTGGATAAAGGTGATATCAAGAATTCTTTTTTAAGAAAGGCCTTTACAAAAGGGTTGAATATTAAAGAGCATGGAATATTTTGGGATTAAAAGGAAGATCTACTTAGAATGACTTTTCTGACCTTATATTCTTGTCCTTGCAGCAGCGTGAAATGGTGCTGTTAACTGCAATTTGGACAAAAATGTTTCCAAGCTTCCCCTGGTCAAACTACACCTACTGAACCAAATATTAAAACAATTTCAGATAGAGGGACTCTGAGAGAAACTAACCAAATCATAAAATCGTTGAGGTTGGAAGAGACCTTTGAGATCATCAAGTGCTACCATTAACCCAGCACTGCCAGGTCACCACTGAACCATGTCCCTCAGCACCACATCTATGTATCTTTTAAACACCTGCAAGGATGATGACTCCACCACTTCCCAGGCAACCTGTTCTAATGCTTCATGACCCACTCGGTGAAGAAATTTTTCTCAATAGCCAACCTAAACCTCCCCTTGTGCAACTTAGGGCTGTTTTCTCTCATCCCATTGCTTGTTACTTGGGAGTAAAGACCAACCCCCGCCTCACTAAAACCTCCTTTGAGGTAGTTGTGGAGAGTGATAAGGTCACCCTTCAGCCTCCTTTTCTCCAGGCTAAACAACCCCAGTTCCCTTAGCCATTCCTCACAGGACTTGTGCTGTAGACCCTTCACCAGCTTCATTGCCCTTCTCTGGATGCACTCCAGCACCTCAATGTCCTTCTTGTACGGAGGGACCCAAAACTGCACACAGCACTCAAGGTGTGGCCTCGCCAGTGTGGAGTACAGGGGAGCAATCACTTCCCTAGTCCTGCTGGCCACACTATTGCTGACACAAGCCAGGATGCTGTTGGCCTTGGCCACCTGGGCACACTGCTGGCTCATATTCCACTGGCTCTTCACCAACGCCCCTGAGTTCTTTCACTGGGCAGCTTTCCAGCTACTCTTCCCCAGATCTCTTATATATGTGTCAAGTATGATTTTTTTCCACTAAGTTCAGTAGATGTAGTTCTAATAAATGGAAACTGGGGTGTTTTCTTTGGGGGATACAACTCAGCTTCTGAAAATAGAGAAGAAACTGTTTTGAATGAATTTGAAACTGCTGGAATATACCATGAACAGGAGGGAAGCACTCAGTATCCTAATCAGTGTCAGTACAGCAGAACATGATAGCTGAGTGTGTGGTGAACTTTCACAGTTAACATGTCGTATTTTACTGGAGTTATTGTTGCGGTGAAGAAGATGGAAGTACAAGGCAATCTTCCTCCTTCTCCCTGCCCCATGAATGCACATTTGAACTTTCTAGTTATTTGTGTGCTTGTAGCCAAAATATGTTTTTAGCAGTATTGATAAGCTGTGGAAATACTGCATAAAATTACAGCTTCTGCCCAAGGTTATAGAGACACTGGAAAGCAAAAGTGTATTTTTCTTAAACGTGTGTGAAGATGTCCCTATTAGTCACACTGCTCCCACACTATGAAAGAAAGTATGGTGTTTGGAGTGCAGAACAGAGTGGAAATCACAGTAAACAACAGCATCTTGTTTTCTTCTTTGTTTTGTTTTTAATGTTTCAGTTGACCTTCATATCTGCTGCCTAGATTTTGCTCCACTTCAGCAAACTTATCTAGCATCATCACTGTCCTCCTCCTCTTACTCATCTTCATCTTCTTCCCTGGCAACCCCATGAGATTCAATGCTAAAGATCTGGCTTCGCTGGCCAGGCGACCGTCAGATTGTTTTGACAAGGAGGGAAGACTGAAGATTTGCAGAGTGGTCGGGGATGAAAAATTAATAGGTAAAATTGGCTTGCACTGAAAACTACCTGTGGTTGATGTGCATGTTTTCTGCAGTTGTCAGCTTACAATTTCACTAACTGCGTATACCTCACCGTTTTCAGTTTGCTTCATTACTGATGCTTGAGTGGTGCTAAATACCCTTCTAAATAAAGAAGTTTAAAGCCAGCTCTTCAGTTTGCTCAAGTGTTCGAGTTTCCTTTGTTGTGTACCTGAGAAACAGTAATTGGTCCTTGATGTTGTTTTTTCCAGTAAAGATTGTTCTTTACTACTAGTGATTGCTAGTCAGCAGTGATTAGTTTAGATATCCAGTTCCTCAGGGCCTGCCCCTCCCACCCCCGTAACCTGTATTCTCTTATCATTATAGATTTTTCCTGGTTCACTAATCCACCTCCTTTGTGGGTTTCTTCAGGCTTTTATGATCGTATTTTAAATGTCTTTCAATTTCCAGTAAGCTTGAACAAATGTCTGTTCCCTTGGTAGCTGTTAGGAAATAGCTCCTGTTTAGTTGTAAAATCAGTCCTAATACAATAATTTCAGCAACAGTAAATGTTTTATTTTCAGTTGTCCCAGTTGATCTTCATTGTGGTTTTATTTATTTTATTAGAAAAAAAACCCTCAAACCCAGCACAGACTCAGTTTTGATAAGGGGCTGAAAAAATGTTGTGCCACATTTTCAGAATGTTATATGCTTTTCTAATGTCAAGTAGCTGGAGTTTCCTGTGAAGGATTCAGCAAACTTCCTGGACAAGAGTACTAGTGAGCGTCCACCTCTGGCTCCTTTGGAGTTCCTCAGCAGGATTCTCTTCTTGTGTTTTCATCGTAGGCAGCATATCAAGCCCTGTTCCGTGAATAGCTGTTGTTTATGAGGATATTTTGCATTTTTCTTCACTCATGAATATTGCTAATAGTCCTGATATTGCTGCTGAAACCTTTAGGTTGACCAGAGACAGACCAAACATTCACCCAGGTCAGTATTGTGGGCTGTCAACCATGGTCAGTGTGGTAGGTTCTAGGAAAGTGTTCAAGAAACTGCGCACGTGTAGGGTGTTCCTGTTGCCCGCTAAATCCTCCTTGTTCCCTGCACTCGGATTACAACCTGTTGAAAGAAGGGTAGTTTCTCTCTGCATTTTGGTTACTGCATATAATGTCCACTGACAGACTTTTTGTGTTAGTCTGGCTAATCTTTGCACTTGCTGTTTTTTACACTTATGAGATAGTGACTTGCCCAGACCTATATGAAAATAGCTTTTACTATAAAAAGCTGCAGTGTCAATGTGACAGAATTCCTTCTGTCTGATGCCCACAGAGTTTTGGAGGATGGAATTTAGTCTTAGCAGAGTCCTGTACTTGTACTGCAAAACACCATACTGATGGTCTGATGTAACTGCGTTTACATTTTTTAGTTGGTGGATGTGCATCAGTTTCTGTTACATTCTTTTCTGTATTGTTTTTGCATTTTAGTAGGTCTGGGGTGATCCAGGAACTTGAGTTATCTAAAAAAACCAAACCAAAACAAACAACCCAGGTTAGAACTGAAAACAGTTATTGTTAGTAAGTTCTAGTGCCCAGTGAGTACTCGCTTTCTTGTGTGTGTGGGAAAGCTCTTCTGATTTTTGAATGTTGCCTATTGAGACATCTTTTTTGAAATTATCAAGAGGAAAAGAGAATTTAATTTACTTATTTACTCTGACAAGGCATCTCCCTGGTCAATGTTGTGTCTCTAGTGGTAGCCAGCTTTGAGGGAAGTGTGAGTTCCGTGGAGGCAGCTGTGGAATAACTTGATCTTAAGGTAGAGCTGCTCTTCCAGCTCCCTAGCAATTCGAGATTGGCTGCTGTGTGGAGACATGGGGTTTCATTTCCTCTCTCAAAACTTAAGAATACATCTTGTGTAAAAAATGTTCGTTCCTCTGTTAAGAAATGATATAGAGCCTGCCTAAAGAGATCATGTTTGTCTGCGGTCTATATCTGTCTGTATCTGTAATAGGTGTGTGTATAGTTATTTGTACCTACAGAGAAAGAGATATATATGAAAGTGCTTCTTAAAAAGGAAAAATGTTGCAACTTTAAAAAAGGCTTCTTTAGGAAGAATAACTTTTTGAAGTTTTTTTTGACCCACTCGCTGACCCTGAAGTTCTGAAACATTCTCTGTTCTAAAAAGTTTGATCACATGCCTGCGTGTGTGTATAAACACAAATATGGTGTTATTCCCATTGGTTAAGCACTTTAAAAAAGTGTCTTAAAATAGTAATAGCTAAGTAGCTCATTTTTTATTTTCTGAAGGTTGTAACTCAGATTAGCATGTTCTATCCTAAGTGGAATAGTAAATATTCTTGTGCTTAACAAGGATTAGATTTCCTGTCAAAAGGACGGAAGCAATAGCTGTTCCATGCTAAAGTGACTGGTTCTGTTCCCATGTGAGGAGAAGGGAGAAAAGCCGAGAAAACACTTGCAGTCACCGTTTCTGGCAGCTGCAGAGTAGAAGAAACCTTCTGGGAAGTTATTTGGCATTTAACAGCATGTTGTACATAGGCAGCTGCTGAGTGAAGCTAGCTGGTTTTGGTTGTTAATGATTTTCTTTTCTGACCTTTATAACTAATGCATCTTCTTTAAGAAGCATTTAATGTGTGAAGACAAAAGGTTGTTTTTATTAATCTCTTATTTCTTTGCGTACAGAACCGAGAGAGAGATGGTGCCGACTGAAAGGAAATCTGCTTTTTCTAATGAAAAATAAGGTAATTCATTTTCCTGCTGCTTTTCTTGATGTGTTAGTCTAATCTGTGAGAACGTGAGTAATCCTTTTTCATGATAGCTATTGCCATTGTGCTTTTAGGGACAAAAAAAAAAATCGCTCTTATTAGAGTAGTGGAGATGAAAAAATCCATTGTTTGCACTCTTTAATGCTAGGTATTCTTCATGTTATCAACATTCTTTAGCCGAATCACAAACAGTCTATGACTAGGTTCTGCTCATAACGTACACGGGTCTAAATCCAGAATTACTCTACCAAATCCACTGGAATAATGAAAGGAAAATCTCACAGCTGAATGAGGTATGGTGGTATTGTTCAAGATGGAATTTCAGCCCCCTACTGTAATTTTTTTTAGTGTGGTTTTGTAAATAAATTTGTTATGAAGAGTGGTGTTATTTTTCTCTGTATTTGTTATAAAGAACAATTATATGCCTAAAATGAAGGGCCTGTTGTAATAGAGTCTGACCCTGCCACCCGATGGAAGGCTTGCAGGAGCTTCTGAGTGCTGCCTTTTGCCGTTAGCTCTACTAGGAGTTGAGGCCGTGCATCCTCTAGAAGGAACAAGCACTAATTGCTTGGAATTGCTCTTTTTCTTACCCTTTGTGGCTGATATTATGAACACTGCTTCTGTAGTTGCCTGAAAATAGCCCTGCATTGTAAAGAATTACTGAGTAGTATGAAGCTTGAGATGCTTACCTGTTAACAGTAAGTATCTTATAATTGGCTCCTAGGATGTTTTTGTACTCTGTGGACCAGCAGTTGGGTGGGAACGATAGCACTGCCTGACAGATTGTATATTCTGTTTGAAAGATCTGCCAATGTGATACAGTGGCTTATTTTAATATAGTGATGAATGTGCACATATGGTATACCCTTAAAGCAGAATTTGCTTTCAAAGAGCTGCTCAGAAGCATGTGATAGATTTCCGTATGTATGCAAACAAAACGAGACAGTATGACGGAAAGGTTTCCCTGGCTTGAGTTTCACATGGCTGCATTCCCCTGGGACCAGAAGAAAAGTGCAGCAAATTTTATGTAGGTGAAAGCAAGCTTATGGCCGGCCCTTTGTCAGAATCTCATTTTTCTTCTAGTGTATGACTTGCAGAAACTATTTTTAGCATAGGACTTAAAGTTTCAAACCACTCTCTTCTCCTCCTTATTCCTCCAAGCATCCTATTTTCATGGGAGCCTCTGGCATTTTGTATAACAGTTTCAGGAAATATTTTGATCAACTTTGCAGCTGTGAAGAGGGGAGTAGGAGAGTTTTGCTGAAATCAAATGTAGTTATCAGTTTGGCTCTGGAAATTTAGAGTCTTACTGTTACTATACTGGAGGGTCTAGGGTGGATTGGTACTTGGGTTCATATGGGGTGTGGTGGGGGTTTTTTTGTGGAGGTTTGTTGGTGTTTTTGTGTAGATGAGGTGCAGCTGGATGGAATGAGGCAATCTCAGTTGGACCAGCAAATCAACCAACCTTCTCAGGTTGTTCAAATGCAGAGCTCTATTTTGAGAAACAAATTAATGTTTTTTTACTGAAATGATTTAGACTTTAGTAAATAAATGGAAATTCCCCTTGAAATGCTGTGTTTTGACTGAATGAGTTAAATAGGTGGGTGATTTTTATTTTAATTGCTTTGTCTAGGTCGCTGCTAGAAAACTGTGTTTCATTCTGGTTTCCTTGTTTATGGAAGGTTTCAAAATTTGCAGAAGGTGACTTGATTAACATAAAAATGTTTCCAAAAGGTGGTTTTATCAGGTACTTTGTTTAATTAGGGAGGTCACAATAAGAGAAAAACTTGGAAATTAAAATCAGACAAATTCAAATGATCACTGCATGATTGGCTACTGAAACCCAAGTGTGGTGAGGTACAGCGGGTACTCAGTTTTAAAATGTCACCACTTTCTAGGCTCAGTACAGAGACCACTGAGTGCTTAAAGGGCAGTGTCTTACCACAGATCAAACTAAATCACGTAGCACTTCCCGGTCAGCTTGTATCCGAGGCATCAGTGAAATTTTCAGAGGCTTCATCTGTTGAATACTGTAAAGGATAGCTTCTTTGACAAAGGCAGATCTTTCCTGAATCTCAAATCTCTGTTTCAAAGGGTGTAATTTATAGGATACCAAGTAAAACCAAAAAACCCAAAGTGATTTGTATGCTTGGAGGACAGAATGGAGTGTGCTCGGTATATCTTTTTTTCTTATCTCTTTCTGGAAATGAACAGGCATCCCATCTGAAGCAGATTCTTGACATAGGAAATGATAGTTTGAATTTCAGGAGTGTAGCTTGCCAGTAGAATAACCAGAAAGAGTCTTATCGTAAAAGTTAAACATCTTAATAAGCATAGTTGCCAATTTTCTGCTTTTTAATATGCTACTGAAACCTCTGCTAATTCAAGTAATGTGGTGTGAAACCTGACTTGGCTTATGGCTTGACACAGAAGAAGAGTAACTCTGACGTTTTAGAAGCTCATCTGAATGCTGAACAGGGAACTCCAGTAGTCACTGTCATGAACCGAAGATGGATTTGCTGCTATTCATTACTTGCTGTCAGAGGCACGTGCATGTCCACATATACAAACGCATATAGTTAATGGCGGACTCTCATTCTACTTCAAATGACCGTAAATTATACTGCTTGTATGAGAAGAATCTTTTCTACGAAAGAGCAAAGAACGCTTCCTGACTTCTCTGTGCTGTAAACGTTAAGTAGCATGGCAGTACATTTTCAGAGTAGGGAGAAAGTGTGGTTTATTATCGTATTTAGATACAGGTGAATAACCTGTTGGGCATCTTAAGGACACTTGTTTTCCTTGGTCTAGAAAGGGGCCAAGAAGTAGAGCTACTTGTAAGCTTGAGGCATCTGCTAGTGTTAGTGAAACTTTTTTCCTTTGTAGACTTCAGTTTGCTGTGTGTGTGCTTTGATGTAGTGGGAGTAAGCAGGTGATTTTGTTTGGTTTTTTTGTTCTTTTTTTTTTTCCCCCAGATTGGTTTCTTACCGTATTGTATTAGCTGTAGGTGGCAAAGTACGGTAGTGAGGGGTCTGCAGGAGCGGCCTCTCTGAGAAAAGGTCACAGGCTGCAGAGCAGAGCCCCCACAGGACACAGCTGTGCCTATCAGAAAAGCAAGCGGTGCCTCTAGGAAAATGTGGTTAAGAAAGGGCAGAAAGCTGCCTAGCTGTGAGGAAGTATCAGAAACGGTCCTGCAAACACCAGACTCAGAAGGAGAGAAAGGATCTGTTCATCTGCTCCATGTGCGGGAGCAGATATTCCCCTGCAGCCTGTGGAGGAGGTCATGCTGGAGCACATGGATACACCCTGAATGATCTGCAGCCCATGGCCAGCCTACACTGGAGCAGGTTCTCCTGGAAGGAACTGTAGCCCATAGAAAGGACCCATGCTGGAGCAGATCCTCCAATGTCTGCATCTTATGGGAAGCACTCCACTTTGGAGCAGGGGA
>NW_010432127.1:44499-45606 GCF_000710305.1 Buceros rhinoceros silvestris
GAGCGTGAAGAGGAAGGAGTAGCAGAGAGGCACTAACTGTTGTGGACTGACTACAACCCAGACCCGCCCCCATGCCACTTGGACTGGGGAGGAGGAGGTGGAAGAGTTGAGAATGAAGGAGTGAAGTTGAGCCTTGGTAAAGAAAGGGGGGAGGCGGAAGATGCTTTAGTTCTCGTCTTTGATTCTCAACATCCAGGTCTGTTTTAACTGGTAATAAACTGAATTAATTTTCCCTGGGCTGAGTCTGTTTTCCTGTGATTTTTCCTGCGAAGTGATCTCTCTGTTGTAATCTTAATCCATGAACTTCTAAATTTTATTTTCTTCACCAGCCCTGTTAAGAAGGGGGAGTGAGAGAGCAGCTGGGTGGGTAGCTGGCAGCCTGCTAAGGCCAACCAGCCACAAGTACAATCCCCTGTGGGAACTGTATGTTGTTAATACTTCCCTGTGTGAACTCCTAATACTGGAGTTTACACGTGTGGCCTTGCTGTCTGCTTCTCGGGAAGCATTTGCGTTGGGTAAAACACAGTCAATAGATGATGCTTTTGAGGGCAGTAGTTTTGAAACTGTGCTTAGCGGTGTGACTGGGCTGGGGAACTTGGTGCATGACAGGGCTCCCAGAAAAAAGTTTGACATCATGCTAGTCTTGCAGCAATTCTTACGGAACCTAGTCCAAAATACTTAAAAATCTTTACCTAATCTGACTATTTTTAACTAGAAAGCAGTATGTGCCCTACCTAAAGTATGTGGGTTATTTACTTACCTACTTAGATTCTACCCAGTGCCAGCCCGGAGGGTACTTTCTCCCAGAACACATGCTAGTGGGAAACAGGGAGGAACGTTGTTGCGCTGCAGTTGCTGATGTGTATAAGTATTATATATGTATGTGCCTTTTTTTCATTGGCATGGGACTGGACTCTTGATTAGATGTTCATTAGAATTTTCAGATCTCTTTGGGGGTTGCAGTATTGTGTACTGGTTTTGTTTTTAATTACAGATCAATTTTTTTTCTTAAAAAAACCCCGAAACAGTGCATACTTTATATCATGCTGTGTAATTTCCTTGTTCATACATTCTTCGGAATAAGTTCCTCCCCACCGCTGCCTGCCC
>NW_010432128.1:0-5165 GCF_000710305.1 Buceros rhinoceros silvestris
ACGAGTCCAGGCTTTTTTTTTTTTTTTCTTTTCTTTTCCACTTCGCTCTGGTAGTGGTGCTCACACTGGGCTCTCAGAGAACTATTTAAAGTCACAAGCAGTAAACGAGCTGGTGACAGGATTATTGGGAAAAGTCATTCTTTGCCAGCCCAAAAGGCACATTACATTCCTCTCACTTTTTAAACAGTGGCAAATTACTGTCACCGCCACCCGTCACGGGGAATAAAAGATTAGTTTCAACGGGCGAGTTCTCCAGTCTTTTACATTTGTATCCCCTTTAGTTCCACCAGGTTTATTTAAGATATATGTTCTGTTTAAAACAGACATTGTTCTGAACACACAAAGGAGTTCAAGGATGTGGCATCAGTGTGTTCCCACCCACCATTTGCTCTGATGGTGCTAGATTCTCTGAAAAAAAAAAAAAACAAACCCATGCAAGCCCCAGTACAAGTATTGTGCTGGATATATTTTTAAATTATGTGTTTCAGGAATGATAAATCCAAGATATTCAAAGCCGAATAAAAGCTTTGCCTTTACAGAATCTACGGGGGAAAAAACCCAACATCCCTTCAACCTACAATTAAAATATAAACTAGCACAGACTTTGTTCCAGAGAAGCAACGTTTTACAGCCCAAGCATTCTCCCCCAGAGCACCTCTCGAACACACATTTACTCGTATACATAAATGCTCGTCGTGCTGGATTTAAGGATCTCCTCAGGCGTTCTGTTGAAAAGGCAACAAATGGAACAGCAGTAGGCACAGCCAAATAGTGAGAATAACAATATTTACCTTTCAAAAACC
Organism: Buceros rhinoceros silvestris; assembly: GCF_000710305.1. Lineage (NCBI taxonomy): Eukaryota > Metazoa > Chordata > Aves > Bucerotiformes > Bucerotidae > Buceros > Buceros rhinoceros. Next base: position 804 of record NW_010432128.1, read on the forward strand.
ACCAGATACTTATGAAGAGTGATGGGAATTAGTGTAGGATTAGGAATAGATTTCTGTATCAGCAGTAAATAAATCCATTCCTGTTTTCACATTAGCATTCATTTCTCCAGCTGCACGCAGTACTTCTTCAAAGCTTACATTTTGTTATAGAACAACAAATATTTCAACAGGTAAACTACCTTCCCGTACTTGCTTTATTAAAATATGTTACAGAAGCCTATTATTAACTAACACCAGTACAATCTATATAGCAGTAATATTTGATACAGTGATAATTCTGGCTAGCAACATAACTAGAGATCAGTTTATTTTTTTTAATGTTATTTTTGTGTGCTTAGTAAGCAGTATCACTACAGCAGCAAGACTTCAGTTCCTAAACAGTGTATGCAAAGGTGCTCTTACGCTTAAGGCACCACCCGGATGTACAGAAGGGCTGTGTCGAGTACGACCCTGTCCTTGCGCGGTACGATCCATATGTTGTGAAATAACAAAAGTCCCAACACTCAAACTATTATGGCTCAATTTAATGACAGTTCAATTCTGAGACACACCTCAAAATAATTTCACTAGTTGTAACTCTAATGTTTAAAAAAAATAGGTTTTTTACTTGTCTTTCAAATTTTGAACCCCTAGGATTTGCGTTTCCAAGCTGCTCTATAATCAAGAGGGTGAGAAGAATATTTTAGTATCAGATCATATTTTTTTAGTCACCTGACATTCAGAAGGAAATGCTTCAGAGGAAACCAGAATAATAACTTATTTAAAGCTTGTTTTGATATAAAACAGTTTTGATATATTCTAGAAGAATATAATAGCAGTTAAAGTATCTCATGTTTCTCAGCCCTACCAACATGGGAACCAAAAAGTGACTCATTATAAAAGAGGTAAAATTTAAAATCTATTATTTTGTTGCATGTATTAAAAACACGTAAAGAATGATGTATCAACATAAAAAAAATGAATAATTCTGGATTTTAGCTTGACACATCTTTAAAGTCTCATTTTTTGGAGACGATTGCTCGATTAGTACAAAAAAGGCATCGCTTATTTTTGATCAGTTGAGAAAAAACCTATATACAGGTTGCTCTGGATTCCTCTAAAAGCTGAAGTAGCAATGAAGTCCCAAAGGGTTAACTGCTTCCTTGTCACACCTATTGTTTCCATGCAGCGACAATAGGGAAAACCTGGTAGCAGCCTAGACATGACCCTGTAGTAACCCTGCTGTATGCACTCCTGATTGTCTCCTCTAGACTGACCCAACAGGTTGTCCAAAGATCCAGTCAATATTTGCATGCACAGAGTAAGGCAGTGGCACTTCCCGTGTAGAGCTGGTAACAAGAGAGAACATCTCAGCTCTGTGTCAACAGCGAAAAACAAACAGTGGAGAGCATCAGCTTTCATGCAACAGTCCGCACTCAGGTACTCGTGACCGTGACCTACAGGCTTTATCACACTTCGATCTGCATTGTGAAAGCAGAGACTCCAGCGCTGGCTGCCCACAGCGGGCTCTCTGCCCCCAAAGGAATCTTGCTGGTCCTCCGCTCTGTTTCCTCCTGATCCCTTTTACCGCTTTACGCAGACACGATAGGCACTACGCGATGGCAGATGAGCTGTATCTATGTAACTGTGAATCTCAGGAACATCTGCCACCTCTAAAATTCAGCCGGTGGCCCAAGGGCAAACAAACATGAGGGTTACACTCACACTACTATTAGTGGTAGGAGTCGGAGGAATCAGGCGGCCGGGGGACTATAAACATAGGCACATAAGTGATTCAAATAGTAAGAAATGCTTTGCTGAAGAGAAGTAACTCTGTACGAGAACTTAAAGTAAAATATGGGCTTTATAGTGTCAAGAACCTAACTAATCTGAGATCAAAAAGAGTTAAACCTGGGTCTTGCAAATTCCTCAACCAAGACTTAACACATTATGCTTATTAATTGTCAGTTTTTCTGCAGCCTCCTGCAGAAAGCGTTTACGGCTTCTGCTTCACATCTAACTACTCGCTACTACTTTTCACCAAGGACCCACATTGCTAAATACCTTAATACCAATGTTTTAAAACTATTAGTCTTGATTCGAAACAAAGGAAAAGGAAATATCAGAGGGGGGTCAGAAAGTATTATCTTTTTCCTTGCCCATTCTATTTCATTTATGCAAAATGAAGATTTTCATAGTTTGACAAAAACCACAACCCAGCCCAGGCTGAGGGCAAAGACAGCCCAGGTTTGTGAAACTTCAGTGGAACCCTTGTAGTTCTTGGCGAATTTTGGATGTCTACTGAAGCAATTCCAAAAAGCCATTTTATTACAGTGGATTGCCCAGCCCTGATGATGAAGCACGTTCTGTTTGTATGCAACTGAAAAGAATGTGAGAGCCAGATTCTGTTCTGTTGCCTTCTACAGAATTTATTCGGGAAGGTTCTTTAACAAGGAGCCATAGTCAAGTAAGAGAACAGGTGTAAAAATAAATGTTTATCATGAGCTCAAGAAGGATTAGGACAGTAAGTAGCTGGAATTCTTTCATCTCTGCCCTTTCACCCATACAAACCTCAGTTAGAGCATTACAGGTTCAGGTGTGACAGCTCGAGTGATAATTTTAGACCAAAGTGGTTGGCAAGGAATGTTGTGATCAATGTCTTGCAGTGGTTGGTAGCTTCAAGACTGTCGGGAAGTAACACATGCAGAGCAGAAATCAATATTCAGATCTGCAAGTAATAAAGATCCCCTGGCACTTCATCAGGAACAAAAATCCCTGCAGAGCACACGGTGGAATGGGGCCAGAGCAAAGCCAGGGAGCCAAAGCTTCAATATGTTTTGTCATGACAGACAAGAGGGAGTTTAGCAAATAATTTTTTTGATATTTCTCAAACTGTTGATAGCTGGACATCAGCCACAAGTCTATCTTCTTTTGCATGTTCTCAAGGTTTCCTCCTCCTGCCAGGGCTCCTCTCTGCTCCTCTGTCCCCCCAGCCTTTCTGCTGCCTCCTCACCCAGCCCCACACACTCGCGGTAGCGATCTCTGCCCCATGTTTTCCTCTAGTGCTCCTGCCTCTTCCACACCTGCCTACCCCTTCAGCAACACCAGCAGAAAGCCCAAGCTATCAAGCCCTCTTGTGGACTGTTATGATGGGAGCAGGATGAACAGAAAATTGTTTGACCTTCCATACGTGGGCAGAATGAGGAACCTTGACAGCACAGGATTTACTTCCAGGCTCTAGGAAGTGGTGTGCTATAGCAACTGTAGACTGTCCCAATTACTCTACAGTCTCTTCACTTACACAGCAAACAATGCCTGAATATTCCCTTTCCAACCCTTTCGTTACATTCTGATTAAAAAAACCCAAAAGTCCCTATTGAAAAGGTTTTTGAAAATCTTTGTTCAAATCTGAACATCTTCTTCCTCAGAATTAAAACTAAAGTATTAGCAATCTTAGGGCTGCATGAGATCAAAGACGCTCAAGAAGCAGCGTAGACTTGAGGTGACTGAATAGCAGCAAAAGCCACCCTGGAGTCCTGGACCATGACATTACCTTTCTCCTGCTTTTTGACCTCACATGAGAGAGAAGATAAGGGGAAGAAACTGAGAAAAAAGGTGTTTTCTGATATGCTGGTGGAGGGGAAAACTTGTATTTGGTCATCCTTGGGTCCCTGTGACAGATACCTGGAAATGAGCAGTCCCCAAGAAGATGCTGCTGCTCTAGGAAGAGGTGAGTTCTGAATGCCAGAGCATGGAGCGGGACCTGCAGGGTGACTATGCTTCCCGGGAAGTCTGTACCTGGAGAAAGGAACCCACCGTACAAGGAAAGATGCAACTGTGCGGAATTTGAAAAATCAACCCCTCCCCAAGATCATATCAAAAGTATGTATCAAAAAAAGATCACCCCATCACATTTGGGAAAGATGATATTTCTTAGTGGAAAACTGTTCTATTCAATAAAAGTCGAAAGACTAGTACAAAAGCATAACAAGATAAGGGAAACAAGCAAAATCAAATTTCATTTTCAGTGAAGCAGAATATTAAGAATGAAAATGATGGTCTAGGCGATGAAAAATATTTGCATATATAAAGGCAAAAATAATCACTTAGATGATGCGTATTTTCTGCTTTTCAATGTTACTCCTGTGATTCAAGACAACCCTGTGTAACACCATTCCCTTGCTTAGTGTAAACTCACATGAACAATATTGAATCAGTAGCAGATGATGATTTTACTCCAGATGCAGTACACTTTTTAAATCATTTGTGTATCTAGCTGTGGAAGCCGTAGCGCACACACTTGCTTTCTGCTGAATAGTCCCCGGCTTTCAGACCCCTTATCTGTGCGGTGAAATCAGGCGGCGGGGCGGGCGACTAGCATTC
>NW_010432128.1:5262-7593 GCF_000710305.1 Buceros rhinoceros silvestris
CTGCTGATAGACACCGCAGCACTACAATGTAAGGAAGTCAAGCAGTGCAGGGTTAACCGAAACCTCTCTAGAGGCACTACTCCAAGTTTTCTCTTGCTCAAAACAGCACCTTCCACGTGGCAGTGCTAATTCACTCTTCTCACACGAGATGTACCAGATTCCAGGGGTCACTTTGTCACAACATTCACATTTAGAATTGTACACAGTATAATTGTCTAAAAATCTTCCGAGCAAATCCTTACTAGCTGAATTTCAGAGTAACAGCTCTATGTTTAGAATAAATACGGCCCTCTCAAGACTCCTGGAGAATTTTAACACTCACGTACGAAGCAAACTTTCTCTCCTCAATGTATCTTCAGTTTCCAAATGCGCTAAATCACAGCACCAAACCTCCTGATTAAAGAGAAACTGTTCCTTAATAACAATTAGTACTATTAATTCAATTTTCTTAAACTGCAGAAGCAGTCAAGACAGGCCACCGGGAAGCTTTAGGAAAGCTTTAGGAAAGTCTTGTTTAAGATTTGATAATAACAAGCCTAGAAAACAACAGTTACTATATTGGCACTGCCTACACTACTACTACCTGTGTTGCAACCCTCGGTGCTACTACACCAAGGAAGGTGCAAAGGTGGTGTATCAATAAAAGAACTATTAATATATACATGGTCACAGAGGTGAAGTTGAATGGAATGGGTACTGCAATGAGACATTAAACTGTTGGGTTTTTTTTTCTGTTCATCAAGTTAAAATAGAAATTACAAGTCTTGCAGAAAGACCCTCCAGAGTTTTGCCCAAATTCTCCACTGGAGCACAGTCCTCCAAACTAAGAGCAGAGGGCACAGAAAAACAAGCTCAGCCACTGCCAGGTTCACTTTGTTGTCTCTTTAGAAGGTAAGACCAGTATCTCCTCTTTCTGTGCTGATGGCCAGGGAGCTTTAGGGACAGTTTCCAGTCAGAAAAAGGATACAGAGACAGGCAATTGCAACTGAGGCTTCAAAAATCAGGAACAGCCTTGAAGCCAGGACTCTTGGGATTTATAACAACAACTGCCATCGTAACACAGAGTGCTCCTTGGGGGATTTCCCTCCTGGATTTTGGTTTATGGCTTATATGTCTTCATGGCATAGCTGTAAACTCTTAAAAAGCGTTTCTGAAAGACAAAGACTTTACTGGTGGAATCTGCTAGACTCCAAAAGTCGTCCCAGGAAGGGGACTCTTGCTTGTGAATGGTCTCATACACTAAAATTCTGCTGTGAGCTTGGAGACTTCAGTGCCTCTCCAACAGTTACACTGAAACAGCAAGATGGGCTACACTACGGAAGTGTAGTTTAATGACAGGAGAAACCAAGGAATTTGTCCAGCTTAATTAGCAAGAACGACTTGTTTTGTACTGGGGGTAAAAATATCAAAATTGAAGACAGACATTGGGATTTTTAATTGTCCCCAGATTTGGGATCCTATTCAAACTCTCTCTTCTTTTCATGTCTGTTATCCTGTACTTGAGCACCAGCACAAGGAGCTCCATGACGCCCCTGTAGCAGGTAATCATCCTTTTTTTCTATATTTAAGATATGGCTTTGTAAATATTTTAATCCTAGAAGTACTTTTCTTATAGCAATTTTATTTTAAAATCTTCTCACCAGAAGTATTCTATTGACCTCACTGACCTCCTGGCATTTATTTCAACCTTTTGTGTATCTGCCTACATTTTTTTCAAGACATGCTCATTACAGGTTTGTTCCCAAGGTCTGGTGAAATTTCAAAATATTTTACTACCCAGTCAGACCTCTAGTACAATCTCCTTCTGACACATTTATGAAATTTAATTTTTTTAAATTTTGTATTTGTTATCTCCAATTTATTTCTAGTTAAGAGGCACAAACCTCTAATTTCTTGATTTCAGCTGGGAGAACTCATACTCCCCTCCCAGTTTACACTTAATGAGGCTTATTTAGAGAAGATGCTCGTTCTGAAGGAGGTGGCACATGGTCCTACGTACTATTTTCGCATTCACAAGTGTTCCTCACAGGAGGTGCTGCCCTGTCTAGGCAAGGACGGTTACAGGAGCATTACCCCTACTGGTTTGTGCAATCCTCCAACAGTAACGACCTGGGCTAATTTTTGCACAGAAATTTTGGCACAGGTTTAAGACAAGCAGGCCTGGTCTTGTACTCTTAGTGCGGGCAAGTCTCCAACAAATCAGTGAACCGGCAATTTGCCTGGCTAAAGAACCGTGGCCTTTCGTTACATTCTTTCTTTAATACCTACAGAACAAGGAACCGAAAATCCTCACTCAGCGTTTAGTTCCTACCTTCTCAGCTCTTTAATCCT
>NW_010432128.1:7711-13778 GCF_000710305.1 Buceros rhinoceros silvestris
GCTGAACAGAGCTCGATGTGTCATATGGTTCCATCAGCTCCTCCCTCGATTTTAAGACAAAACATGAGACCAAAAGATTCAAAGCCACAAGGCTACAAGACCCTATTTTTAATTTTACGCAGACAACTGTGAGAGGGATGCTGGCAGCGCCGTTAAGAACTGCCATCAAACAACTGCAGCAAGATGACCACAGATCAGCAGCCACCACCACCACCCTCTCCAAAAAAAAAAAAAATCTTCAGCCTGCTCATACCAAAGTGAGCATGCTGACATTTTCGTGTGGTTGACTAACTTTTCTTTATGGCTACCATAAATTCAACTTGTTATAATCACTGTCAATAAAATTAATGAAATTACAGGCTGCTCAACAAAAGGAATATCAATCTGTAGCATTTTATTAGGTCAGTAAGACCTTCATTTATCACTGGTACATTTTGTGTAAGGCAGGGATTTGGCTCACGATTTGTAGCTGTTGTAATTTCTTAAAGTCACATTCCAGGATCTCAGAGACATCTCACATAGATTCTGCTTGCTTGATCAAGAAAAAGCTTCTCAAATTGAGCAGAACTTCTAACAGACTTCCTAAAGACACAGTCCTGAGCCAGAAAGCAAAGACAACAGCAGTTAGAAAACTAAAATGCAGCAAATTTTCAGTAACTGCAGATTTGGAAAAGCAGCTTAACTACACCGCCTCCTAAAAGGGGTTGTAAGGTTTCCCACCTGGGAGCAGCAGGCTTGAACTCCACACTACACTAGTTTTGTATTTGCTATAGAACAGGGAGGAGAATGCTGCACTTCTTTTCATTGTAGTACAATATTTTCTCTTTTATAATTAACCTGAAGTCATGCAAAGGCCTTCCCAATTTAAAACAAAAATCTGTGAGCAACACACATTCGAAAAACCAGAGCGACACAAGCGTGTCTTGTCTTCCTGTGTCACATGAAGGTTCTTGGTGACTCCATGCTCAATAATTGAATGGCTTTACAGGTACTTTGACACGGACCAGCCGGTACTCTGGTGTCAGCATCTAATTCCTGAGCCCCAGAAAACGCTGGCACTAGGGAATATAGCGGAATCTCACTTTTGAAACTTGGGGTGATCTTACTTTCAAAACTCTCTGGGTTATCTCATAACCTGTCTTCTGTTTTCAGCCGTGTCCTAAGGACTGCAGAATACAAATGTCACTGAAAGCCAAGAGGACTTGGAGTTATATTATGTGAAACCACAAACATTATTCTCAGAAAACCCAGCAAACCCCAGTCAAACACATGGCTCCACAGGTTGTACTGTTTAGTCAGACTTAAAAATAATTTATTGACTTTCTAGAGTCTTCTGACCTTGCCTTAGTGACACACTGAGTTTGGCAGGTTATGTCTAATGATCACAAGCTTCTGTCAGCAGTCTGGGCTCTTGGTGAAACAGTCAGCTGCTGTTCACCAGGATGATAAAGGCTAATCTTATTCTGATTTTTTTTTTTGTAATGCTGCAGCTTTCGGCCATCAGCAGAGCTGCATTAGGATTTTTGGTTTTGACAGGGGAAAAAAAAAAACCAGTTGTTTCTTGTTTGGTTTTTTCACCACTAGCTTCCGATTCAAGCAGGCAATCAGCAGAGCTGCATTAGGATTTTTGGTTTTGACAGGGAAAAAAAAAAAACCCAGTTGTTTCTTGTTTGGTTTTTTCACCACTAGCTTCCGATTCAAGCAGGCAAAACAGAATAGCTCAGGCTGCCTGCCCTGAAGTTCTGTACTGATACAGATGTAATGATGGGAGAGCGCTCGGTGAAGATGTATTCCCATGGGGAGTGTCTTGCTTCAACACAACTGTCTCACAATCAAGGATTGCTGAAACTAGTTCCTTGTCACACAACTCCACTGTAAAGTGAGATTTTTTTGTCAGTTGTACACGGAGTTACCCGAGACCTGTGGAAGCCCTCTTATTTAATAAAGCAACGGAAAAATAGGGATTTAAGCCAATAAAAACTGATAAACTCACAATGCTTTAACGAGATGAATTGGAGCATTATGTGCCATCAACAATGTATGCTAAAAATCTGGATATGTACGTTATTAAGTCATTTAGGCATTGAAAAAAAATGAGACACGTGTTCCTCTACTTGGGTTTGAAGAGAGGAGATTGGGCTAGATCTCTGTCATACGGAGGGTACAACAGTTCCACTACGTATACTGGGTGCTGCAGACTGGCAATGTAAATCTATTCTTCATGGCTAGAAAATACAAAGCCTATCATTTGCTCCTTTTTGTGACATTAACAGACCCATTAATTTCCATTAACTATGTCTACGCTCTGTGGCACATGCCATCTAGCCAAGGATGAGCCTGTTCTTTTCCAGACACACACCTTCAGGATTAGAAGACGAGCCTCTTTTCTCAGTCAGCAACACCAGACACTGCTCCCCACTACTACTTCAGCTGTTAACACTCACTTTCCAGCCCAGTCACGAACATCATGAACATTCAGAAAGCAAAGCAGGTAAGGTAGGGACTTAAATTCACACTGAATTTTGTGGGGGTTAGTAATCAGCTGGAACAAGGTGCTTATTTCTATAGTGTTTACGTGTTTTCCAGGTTGATTTAAAGAGATCAGGCAATTAATAATATTAAAGAATCTCCTAACCTACCTGTATGCAAGATGACCTGCTGCAGGACAGGACACATTACCCTACCCAGTGCAAAGGAGGAAACCTTAGAGCACGCCAAAGTCCTTTGGATGAAATTACATCTGTTCCCATTTAGAAAACACACCCACAATGACAAATTTTGCAGTTGTCCTGTAGATTCTACTGCAGAATACTTGGGGCAGATGAAATATATCTTTAACTTTAAATCCCTCTGTACATTCTTCACTGTTTACAGAAAACACACAGTGGTTTTCAAAGTTCAGATTCTTACGTGCTGTGGAAAATGCAGTCTCGAATACGGCGTTCGCATCACTGCAGTTATGATGCTTGTAGAGTGCCATTGTCCAAGGGCGCTTCTTCTGAAGAACTGTGCACTGGGCTGGTGAAGCTGGTTCTCTAAAGGGTCAGACCGAGGTCCTCATGAGAGGAAAATTCTTACCTTCATTTTCACCTTAATTGCACTATCAAGGTCAGGCCTGTAAAAGAGGATAGACACAATTATTACATCTGAAATAGGTCTCTCACTTTGTTGCTTTAATAATGCTGTTTCAGCCTCAGGTAGGGAGGAGATAGTGATCGTATTCCTGCAGGACTAAAACACCACCTTTCTATATGTCACCTGACAAGCCACCAATGTTCCCACCGCCACAAAATACTCCCAAGCTATTATTGGCTTCCAGCTACCAGTAAGAAAATGCAGAACACCAACACGCCGTATTATCACAAAATCAGGACCAAATGGACTTTAGAAGCAGAAATTTCAATCAGATAACAACTTTACTCTTGAAAGACATGATGCCAAATGAGGCTCTCAGTGCTGTGAAGAAAATCCAGAACTGAAAGTTCATTGCAGTGGATGGGAGTAGCAGCGTGAAGTCACGTTCTCTTTTTTTCCTTAGCAAAAACCTGCTGTGGGAAAAAAATATTTCTCAACCCAACTGTTTAAAACAGGGCAAGGGCAGACAAAATACGCTCTGCTGAGATGACACATCTACTGTACATCCTCTGGCAAGCAGGCCCCAATATTCTAGACAACACATAAACAAGTGTCTTTTTACAGAGGGACAGAGTGGCTCCAGTTCCAAATCACAGCTTTCAGTAACAAAGCAGGGAAGTGAAAACTCCAGTTTATTTACAAAGCCTACGTGCTACAAATGACAGAGATAAAAGCCTTTCTGAGAAGAAATTCAAGGAACATATTAGCTCGTAGCCTTACAGCACTCCCTTTGATACACGTTAAAAGTAGAGATATATGTGTGTGTCGAAACCCAGTTGTTAAATTGTGGCAAACTGTCATTTGAGACCTCAGAAAAATTCAAAGGGTGCAACAAGAAAAATTAAAAACCTATTAAAGTACCTATGTCTATCTTGAGAAAGTGAAAGCTGTTCCAGAGGCTACTTTGAAAGACAGAAATCCAAAGGTTTTTTTTTGATCAGTATTCTTAGGGGTCAACGGCAAAGACAACATAAAAGCCGGGAGGAGGAAGGAGTTTCAAACAGGAAGGAGAATGTGACAGAGGAGGGTGGAAGGAAAAAAAAAAAATCAGATGGTCCTGCATAGTTTGCACCTCCTAAATATTTTTTTGGTAGAATTTTGCCATCCTCTTAATTTCTTTTCATCTGCTGTTATCATCACATGAATTGCACAGATTTAATTTTTCATTAGTATTTTTATCTAGAAGCTCATGGTCATTAAAAAAATAAACAACACATCAGCAAAACCCACAAGGTGTTTCGTAGATGTTCAAACTACATCATCACACTTTCTAGTCCATGAGAACATTTGGGCTATGGAACTATCTTTGTTATAAACCTGTTCTTCGATTTTTCCTGACAGCAGAAGTAGAACACGTATGAAGCTATGAAGAGTTTGATGTCTTTTAGAGCCGATCTGACAGCAATTCATACGGACCAACAGGATTTAAAACCTCAGCCACAGATGTTCCTTAGTAGAGCATATCCAATATGTTCATACAAGGATGTTTTTACAACCATAGTTATATTCCTAAAAAGAGATGGAAGGCACCTACCACCAGCTCCCTCCCAGCAGCCTAGAAGTGGCTTCAGCAGATTTGACCTTGCTGCCCAATTTTACCAAGGGCCCATGGAGAGCAGCTGGACACGCTGCTGAGAAGATTTCATAGAATCATAGAATCATCTGGTTGGAAGAGACCTTAAAGATCATCGAGTCCAACCGTTACTCCTGTACTGCCAGGGTCCCTACACCATGCCCCTCAGCACCACATCCACACGGTTCTTAAACACTTCCAGGGATGGGGACTCCACCACCTCCCTGGGCAGCCTGTTCCAATGCTTAATAACCCTCTTTGTAAAGAAATTTTTCCTGACATCCAACCTAAATCTCCCCTGGCGCAACTTAGGGCCATTCCCCCTCGTCCTGTCATTCTTAACACGGGAGAAGAGATCGACCCCCACCTCCCTGGTGGTGGTAACCCCACCTTCCTTTCAGGTAATTGTAGAGAGCAATAAGGTCCCCCCTGAGCCTCCTCTTCTCCAGACTAAACAGTCCCAGCTCCTTCAGCCGCTCCTTGGACAGAGAGCCTGCGTCTGGTTACATGGAAGGTGAAGTTTTTTTATCCCCTCTTCCTAGCTACAATAGAAGAGACAAACAGCACCCTCCCTTCCCCAGAACTCATGTTTTCTCTGCTGGGTGCAAACAGGGGTATGGCTGAACACCCGGGTTAGGCTCATCCTCCTGATCCATCTCCTTCTGGAAGCTTCTGCAGAGTCTTCCCCAGGTTTTCTTCTCAGCTGCATAACTGGCCTCACTGGCTTAATCACGCTTGTAGTCTCGTTGTTCCCAAATTAACTCCATTCAAAAACCACCCGGAATGTAGAGGACCGTTCCGTCTTGTGGAGAGGGAGTGAATCTTTCCCGTCAGCCCGCAGGCACCAGGAGCCACTGTCTCCTCTCAGCTCCCAGCCAGACTCAGGCCTCTCATCTCCCCAGCACACCCCACCATTGCTTCCTTTTGGGATCAACCTTCACCCTCCGTTTTCTCTGCCTCTTTTTTCCCCCCAGCACAGACCTTTTCACGAGCAGCTGCAAGAACCAGAGCAAAGCAGGAACCATTCCCTTCTCTGTGCAGCGCATTAAAATGTGCAGTCTGATTAAAAGAGATGCTGTTACATAAAGCAAAACAAACACTAATACATAAGAAGGGTCGAAGGTGCCCGAGTTTTGTACTTAAATGTGGGATTTGACCTCTGTTTTCACATGTATTCCTCCAAATTTACTATGTGAATACAAAATTGATCCGTGGGAAGTTTCTAATTAAATACTGTTATTTAAAAAATCATGTTAAGATAGTTACCTAAAATCTTGGCATTTTGCACCCCTATTTTTTTGGTCATAAATATTTCAATGGGGGGAAAAACAGCAACAGAAATTCCTGAAATTTTCCCTA
>NW_010432128.1:13927-16405 GCF_000710305.1 Buceros rhinoceros silvestris
TGGCTTTCAGTTAACAAAGGCACAACATAGCATAAATCCTTTTGGACATGATGTGTGAAGTATTACCTTATTTTTGGACAATTGCACATTGATTGCAGCTGTTTTATGGGAAGCTAAAAAAGCTAATTATGTTTCATGTCTTCCAAGGGAAGGGGCCAGAAGAGAGCATAAACGGCAAGGATGTTCATCAGACACTGGCAGGAGCCAAAGCACGCTGTGATTGGGATTTCGACACGTCAGGAGCCTGCTGCCTGAGATAGTTCTGTGATTACGCACTCACTCATCTATTTCCCCTCAGTGTTTATGTTGGAAGGATGGCATGTTATTTTGAAAGAGATGAAGGAAAAGAGTTTGCAGGGGAAACTGTAGCAACTGCTCTTGATATGGAGCGATTTAGCACTCAAACATAAGGAGAATGCATGAATTAAATGTTAAAAAAAAGAATGAGCAATACTAGTAGTGGTGTAAGAAGCGAGTCTTCCCCGTGGCTCTCATCAAGCCTGACTTACACCACGGGTGTAGATCTTCCCGGTTGTTTTGGGAGGATAAGGGGTAAGGAGAACAGAATATTCCCTTCAGACGAGAGGCCGGGTCTGCTCACCGCTGTAGACGCAGGAGCGGGCATCGCCTCTGCTGGCATTTCCTCTCCTCTTCCCAGTGGCATTGCTGAAAGCACACATCTGTGGCGCTCCCTCTATTTCCTCCGATCGGGGCAATTCCTTTGGCCGTCACTCGGCCTGAGCAGTAAAAATGGCATCTGGGCTTTAGTGACACCGTGCAGGACGGGGCAGAGCCTATCTCCAAACAGTGAAATTCAGCAAAGAAATGTCAGACGAGAATCTGCTGGCAGCTTTGCCATCCTGATGTCTTGAAACAAGGATGATTTTCAAAAAAGAAAAAGGATTGGGTAATTTAAAGAAACAGAATCTTATTAAAACCTCTACCCAGGTTTCACATGTGCTTTTAGGGAATTCAGAAAGCCAATGAAAGTACAATCCTTTTTTTCCTATAGTCATAGGAAAATTTAACTAAAAGGAAGATGAAAAAGCCTGTGCCTGAAGAAACTGTTGTTGTTTTTGGAAGAAAAGCAATGAACTAGATGTCTTATAACACATTCTCTCTCTGGAAGAGCCAGCTTTCCATAGCATTACAGGATTTCCCCACGAACTATCAAACAACGGAGTAGTGAAGTTGCTAACAAACCGATTGACTTCTGAAGTACAAGATGAAAAAATAAAACAAAACAAAAACCACGGAGGTCTTCAGTTAATGAAGAGGACTTGGGGTGGATGAAGTATTGAATCAACCTCCTTTGTCTCAATCCTTGTTGGCTACGCACAGGCGCAGTGACCGGGTTGATGGAGACGTACCTAATGTAAGGAAGGCTTGTGTTGAACATAAAGTCTCTGAAAGCATCTGAAATATTTACCCAGCTCCAGTTCACACTGGAAACTACTTCCACTCCTGTACAGGACGACAGCGTGGTGCCACACTAACGCCAGATGAACCACAAGCAAGGATGGAACCACAAGCAAGGATGTAACCCCAAATATTAGGAGTCTGAGGCACCCACTACCTGCTGTTAGGACCACGGCCTTAGGGATAAATGCGCATTTTAGATAGAAGATGTACTTAAAAATATTTGTCTTTGGTACAAACTCGTAATATCTAGGAAATATGACAACACGTGCCTTTGTGAGCTGGCTTCCAAATATATATCACCAGTACATCTAAACCAGTTCAAAAGAAGGCAGAGGAAAGTGGCCATCCAATTCTCACAGGATCCCAAAGCGATCACGGGCTGACTTGGATTACAGCTGTAGGGATTTTATAGAAAATGCTGTACTTCAGCTGAAAGTGGAAAAGCGAAATGACACAGATGCCCGAACTCCTGCAGCAACAGCCAGGGAAAAGCCCCTGTGTTAGAAGATACTCTGAGCATAATCAAGAGTTCCTGGAAGAAGCCGAGGTCAGCGTTCTGCAAGGTAACTGCTTTTCAGCTACTCACAACTCTGTGCTATAAATCTACATTTGAGAGGTTCAAACAAGATCTCACAGCCATTACTGTGAGTCCGCTGACTCGGAGTTAACAGCTTTCTTAAACTGGTACATGTGAGTCAAAGTCGTGTTTGAGAGCGATTGTCCTTGCCCAAAGCTGAAAATAAGTTCTACTGTAAAACAAATGTAATTATGTCTCTGCAGGAAGGAACACATCCAGAACGATCATGAAGTTGGTTGTAATCAATGACCTTTTCCGAAATACCTTGAACTCTTTCTTTTGTTGATGGGACTTTCTAAAAGTATACTGGGAGCCATAGGTTTCTGGCGCGTACCCATTTTAAACATTGCTTATCGCGCGGTGCTACAATTTGTTATCAGATGACCCTGTGCTCATATACAAACACACCCACTATCAGGCACAGACAGGCTATAATCTGGCAATAACTTTAAAAAACAGAAACAAGCACAATGTGTAGG
>NW_010432128.1:16502-21139 GCF_000710305.1 Buceros rhinoceros silvestris
ATATTAATAAACTCAAGGAATTCTGGCCCAGAGTAACAGCACTAATAAGAATTTGGAGGGAAGTACAGTAAGAAATAATAAAAGTCTCCATTAATTTCAGTCCTATTCCCTATGACATCGACCACCCTAAATCACTACCATCACCTGAAGGGCTCTCTTTAGAGCAGTTCAAAATCCTTTTGCCTTATCTAGCTTTCACAAATATGATAATTACCTCATTTTATAGGATTCCATTGTGCCTAATGAGTTAACACACAGACATTTGTACAAAACCGGTCGTTTAATTATAACCATCACTCTTGATTCGGAAGGAAGGTCTTACAAGAAAGACTCTTCCCTTTGCGGATACCATCCCAGCATTAGAGGATAAATTCCTCAAATTTCAGAATTCTTCACACCTGTAGCAGGCACTAGGTTTTTTAAAAGCCCTCCCATAGAGCAAGATACGTCAAGCAGTCTAATTTCAGCAGCTGCTGCAGTTCATAACATGGTTTAGGCTCACGGTCTCTCACAATACTGCCTTCCCAGAAATGACACTTCATTGCACTAATCTTCAAGAGAAAGTCTGTGAATGGCTCTAAAATGGGAATTATTTCATGGGAATATAATGAAACTAAAACCCAGGAAGGACTATGCAGCTGTCAGGTACTTTAGAGATGGGTGCTGTAACCAGCTGGATGGAAAAGAACAGAGCATGGTTCTTTTGTCAGCATAACCTCTGAAGGGTATGGTGACTATTCGTTAATCAAACTAATTGCCTGGATCAAAATGACTCATTTATACAATTGACTGGAAGCTGTGCATGACTCTTTCAGGAGCACAGCATGCAAAATACAAAGGCCATAAAATTCTAATGTAAGCTTATGTTGAAGTGTTTTTTGTGAAGAACAATGTATTTGCCCAGATGCAAGTTCATCTTCCTTGGCCAGTGCATGGGTAGACTTAAATTCGCTATGTTTCAGCCCTTTCTATCCATTCACCTGCTACAAACCAGGAGGAGGACCAAGCACTCAGTCTCATACTGAGGTCACAACACACCTACACAGCTAAAAGTCACAACTGGACACTAGAACAGGGCACAGTGTTGGAGCAGATGCGTTCAATACCCCACCTGAGCAGACACTACATACTCTTTACATTACTCTTTAAAAGTTTCCCATATTATCTCCCTCTCTCCTTTTTTTGGCTCAAACCTTGCAACACGTTCATGTTATATTACCAAAATCAAAATCCAGAAGCTTTGGTCAGCAACTGTATGTGGCATTAATAAGGATCGCTTAGGAATTATGCTTCCCAAGTGTGGAAATAAATGGGATTCCATTATAACGGTGCTTGTTCTTTCTAACCTTATCCCCCGAACTGACGCAAGAGTTCCTGGAAAACGTCAAGCTTTGACATTTTACAGATAGGCTTATTTAAGAGAGCATGGAAGGTTTTAAGCCACTCAATACCATTTTTCTTTGATATGCAAGGCTTTTTTTCTAAAAAAGATCTCAGTAGTTTATTTTCAAAATTGGTTGAAAAGAATCAACATTGTTCAGAGAAGAGTTTGATTTTAGAGAATCCAGTCTCTGGCTTGACCATTCATTTAGGTATTTCAATACAGATGCTCTTCTCATCGTTACCATGATGTCACTGATTACAATATTCCAACTGACTAATTAGGAAGAAGGCTATGCCTAAACTGGATGAGGTTATGACTCTGAAGGATTGTTATCTTTTTCTGCTAAGGAAAGATTGGTCAGGGAACTCCCACTCCAGAATTTCTTTTGCCAGCTGAAGGGAGGTTGAGCTGCCAGTTCAACCTGCTTTATCACATACATTGGTAGATTGCACCCGCGCTTAGGCTGTGAAATAATCCCACTCGTCTCTTACCACCATAAAAACATGCGTATTTCAACAGCATCCACAAGTCTCACAGCACCTTTACAAATGTGGGACACACAGTTCTTCCCTAAAGATAGTTATTATCAAAAGCTGATACGGAAAAAGAAGGCAGAGAGGGTTATAATCACATTTACATACATATATACGCATGTGTGTAGACATAAAATCTAACTTAAAATCCAGCTGATCAAACTTAACCATTCAAAATTACCAAGATCAAAAGATTATCTGATAGAAGGAGGATTCCCATGTAGAATAATCTACTGAAATATCTTAATTAATCAGCTGATTAATATGAGTTATAGAGAATTTGTATAAAGATAATTGAAAGAACTCAGAATGCCATGTAGGATGGCATGCAGTACACGTGATATGAAAATAGGTGTTTTTATCCAGAAAATCTCCAGAAAAAGTTTTGACATGCCTGATAAGATTTTTTCTGAAAGTAGTTTTTCATTAAATAGATTTAAGAATTCAGTTAACTTAAAAACAACCAACCCTATTACCATCCTTTAAGTATTTTCTGATTCTTTTCCCTGAGTGATGTAGAAACAATCACTTTTCTAAAGCAAATGAACATTTTTAGAGTAACACATTTGACTTTAGTGGAATCAATCCAATTTTTCCTAACACAGATGAGCATAGAAAGTAGCCTTTTGATATTACAAATCCTAGATTAAATTAACAAAATAATATTATGGAGCTAAATTTTATTGAATGTTAATTCCCTATTTAGGGTCTTAAAATTGAGCCTACTTGATCTGAAATGTAAGCTTCCAGGACAACACAAAAATTCACAAATAAACAGAGTATCAAGTAAGAATAAATATCACCTCTGTCTATGGTGTTAAGGAGGTCATTACAAAATATTAGTAGGTTACTCTCAGAAAAACACATTAAATACTTAGACCTGGTGACATTTGAAATTATTTATGACCATAACCAAACTGAAAACTGTTGATGGTTTAGGTTTGTGAATACCAGAGTTGGGATTAGTGACCATTAATAGTCTCCTCTGACCCTAAGTATGGCAATGAAATGGTCTCCATGCACATGAGAAGTTCTGTAGAAACCATTTTCCTCCTTACAAGTATGTGAGCAATATGTTATTCTTACACTTTGACATTGCTGGCTTGTTTCACGTGGCTTTGAGGCTTGTTGGGCAGCACACGAGGAGGACTACGCTCTTCAGCAAATCCCGTTTGTAAGTTTAAAATGAATATCCGAGTCCGCACAGCTGGTCAGCTAAAGTCAGTAGAATTCTTTTGACATCCCTACAGCCACAGCAGGTTCAAAGGCTTGTGGTGTTGGACTTCTTACTTCCCATGAAAGCAGCAGGAGAAACCAGCACTGCAGGTGGAGAACTCTATTGCTGCTCTGGCTGTGCAATTACACAAGGTTTTGATGCACCACCTTAATTTCCTTTTACCTACTGAACGTCTGCAATAGTCTCCTTCCAAAGTGTTTAGCCTAAGGAGATATATTCTTCTAATAACTCTGTTGGAGTGTTGATTTCAACATCCCAAGAGATGGATTCTCAGATTGCAGAAAAGTGAACCTAAAAGAAACAGGAGAGTTTTCCTTTCCTCTTACCCTTATTTTTTCTTCTTTTATCTATTTCAAATAACGCATCAAAAAGAAAAATACAAGTCTCAGTAGGAAATTACGGTGTGATCTGCAGATGATAGCTGTTTGCAGACGTAAAGGTAAGGATATATCCTTCACCGAATCCCGATGCATTCCGAGTGGCACAGCCAGCACAGTGTCAAGTTTTTTGCGGCGATAAGGCTGGAGGCAGGAAGCCATGAGAGGTCAGGAAGGAAACACTATCAGGCCTGAGAGAAGACTGAGCAGCAACGGGAGCAGCGGAGCCTCTTGTATTTAGGCTGTGTAACAGCTGCCCTGTTTTCCAAAGATAAACATCTACCAGAGCAAAACCCCAGCTCCTGCCCCTTGAAACTTACTGGGGAAAAAATATAAGACCCTTCTTTGCTGTGTTTGCCTTTTGCTTCCAGCAGCTTTGGAAGGGGAAGAGGGAAGGGGGGGGGAAGGCAACAGGGAAAGTACTATTTCACATAAACATTTCTTCTGGGTGCAGACCGGTTTGTTTATAGCAATTCAGTTTGACCTCGGCACGGCACAGGAAATGTCTTTAATACTGGTGTTGATCCATCACACCAGAGCTGAATCCGAGGGGTTTAGTTTGCACTGGTACGGTTCCAAACGTGACCAGCATCACCTGCTTCCCGATATACTGCCCGATGGGAAAAGGGTCAGGGAGCAAGTGAAGGAGCGAAGGAAAGCTCTTCAAGTCTGGCTTGTAGAAGAGCCACGAACAGCTTAAAGCGCAGGGTTGCTGCTCTGTGTTACAGCACCAAAGGTTTTCAAAGCAGCTTCGGGAGTCCAGCTACTCTGGGGTGACAAGTGGTTTCCCCATGCCATGAAATGAGGGGATTTACTTTTTTTTCCTGTTCCACCCTGTGATGAAATACAGGAATTTCAGTTTTTCCTTTGAAAATGAGACACGAACAGCAGGAGAGCCACTCGCCTGCCTGGGTTTGTTCGCTTGCTGAGGTTGAAGTTCTCGCTCTGCTGTTCACCTACCCTGTGATGAAATACAGGAATTTCAGTTTTTCCTTTGAAAATGAGACACGAACAGCAGGAGAGCCACTCGCCTGCCTGGGTTTGTTCGCTTGCTGAGGTTGAAGTTCTCGCTCTGCTGTTCACCTGTACGGGGGGGGGGGGGGGGG
>NW_010432128.1:21300-24347 GCF_000710305.1 Buceros rhinoceros silvestris
AACTGGCTTTTGCTGGTTTTGAGGAGCTATTTTAAAAAGCAACTGATGCTGAAAGAGACCATTTTAGAACAGCCAACACCTCGTAGAACAACCGTGATGAAGAGAGCAGAGCCAGACCAGAGCCACTAAGCACAACAACGAATCAGACTGCTAAGATTTGTCCCAAATCTCATTTATTCTTCCTATTGTCATGTTCAGGGGATGCTGAGTGGGCTAATGTCTTCCTTGGTCCCTCCGTGAGTTTTATAGTATTTTGCACATTCCTCTGATTTTAAAAATCAGCATTTAAAACAAACCAAAAACCCCAGTTGTCTGTCCAAATATTCCTCACTAGTTCTGTGTTTAACTATGCGTCCTTAAAGTCAATTGATGCAAAAATACATGGCCCAGCAGTGTTATGACTTTCTGGCATAGAGACTTCAATTTCATTGCTACTTTTAGGCTTATAAAGTTAAATAGAAGTTAAACAATTTACTATTGTACTAGGCCATCTAAAACACCAAGGGTATAAGCCAATGCCCACAGCCTTTAATGAAAGCAGGGTGTCAAAAGTAGTACCAGCTCCAAAAAGCTGTCTAAAAATACAGTTACTCACTTGTGCACGTGCTTTGGGATCTGGGCCCAGCTAGGTGCAGAGAAACTCATTCCCAATTAACTGGTGGGATTGCTCAACTGCACTCCCTCGAGCTACAAACAGCAGCCAAGAAGCTTATCCAGTCCACAGCAAAAGGGAGAGCTGTAGATTGGCTATTACAATTCTTTTTCTACAGGAAAATCAGGGTCAGCAGCAAAGGGAAAAGCAAAGAACATCATTCCAACCTGACTCCTTCATTTCTTTTAATTCTCTTTTTGCCCAACCATAGGGCTATCATTAGTGTCCTGTTTTCTGCGGCCTCTTTTGGAACAACTCAAACAAAACCTTTCCTTGAGTAAGAGATTTATTAAAAGGAAATAGAGAGATATTTGAACTTTTCAATAAGACCATGCAGGGTCCCATCCTTCTTGAGGAGGCTGCGTACTTCAGGCAATTTCCTTCTCCCATTGAATCCAGCAGCATTATCATGGACTACTGGGTTGTTCATTCCCTGCCAATCTAGTTTACAAAGCAGAGCAAAGCAGGTGAAAGGAAATAGCCTTTTCCGAAGAGGTGACAACTGAGCAGAGAACACAATTCAAACACCTGGAGAAGAGGAAGATTTTGTAACATAGGCTTGGTTTTGGTAGGCTTCGGTCATTTCTTTTGACAACAGCTGCTTATTGTTATTTTCACTACGATTTTGTTGATAGCATTAAATTTGAGAAACAACTTGGAGAAGTATTTGGATTAAAAAATAAATTTGAAGTGAAAGATTCCTAAAGACTAGAGGAAGATGACAGAGAGAAGGTGTCATTCAGACAAGTGATAGGGGGGAAACGTGAAGCTGGAACGCACTGGTGGAGGTAGAGGAGGTGTCACCCCTGCTGTGATGCCTGTGAAGTGTGGCCATCCAGCAATGGCTACTGGTGATGAACTCAGACTATGGCTGGCCATATTGAACCCGACTGCTTATTCCCCTTGTCTCCCATAATTCCACACTCTGCATTAAGACAGAAGCTTTTTTATTGTGTTTATATAAGTCTTAAGTACTTGTCTACATTTAGCTGGAATCTCCAGGGCTAAACTGCAGAGGTTGCTCTATCACTCAGTGACCCTCCCCAGCAGAGAAGGGGCAGCAGCAAAAGGAGAGGAGACCCCCGGGCTGACATGAAAACAGCTCTAATGGAACAGCCCAACCGACCCCAATGCCAAGAGAAAGTGCAGACAGTGATACTCAGCCCAGCCAATGGTCAGCGGCCACAGCAAACAGGAGAGCAGCTCCTCAGGAGCAGGATGGGGAGAGAGACCCTCCAGGGGTGGGGAGAAGCAGCAGGAGAAGGAAGAGGTGGAGCAGGAAGAAACTCCACCCTCCTCAACCTTCCCCCTTTATCCTGGGTGTGATGTCTGTGGTCTGGGCTCCACCTGTGAGGCAGCTCGGGGCAGCTGCCCTGGCTGACCCCAAACTGCCAACGGCTCCACACCAGGGCTGCCCTGGGAGCCTGTCCCAGCGACACCAGGACATAAATAAGCAAATATTAAAAAAAAAGTAGTCCATGAAGACTGCTTTTAAAATTCCTATCCATCATCGACATACTAAACTAGAAAAGCAAAAAAGATCCAAGAGGTGGACAAGGAAACCAGTTTTAGCTATCATTTTTTGAGCTCTTGAACACAGATTAGAGGCAATTTAAATTACTTTATTTCAGGAGTGTAGCCTACATTCAATATTTTATGCATTTTTAAAGCCCTAGCTTCCAAATCTTCAAAAACATTTAAAAAACTAATGTCTAAAGAAATAGTTGCTGAGTAGAACAAGAATATGAATTTGCAGAGCTCAGAAACCTTAATAAAGAAACCTAATATTTTTTTACTTCTTGAAGTTTAATTCAAAGCCATTTTCTTGGTCTGGGAGGTAGTAGATCCCAGCCCCATGTGTTTTGAATACGTCAGATTTTTTTGAAGGTGTACCTGACCTTCAGAAGATAAACCTAGTTCAGAAACCTCCAAGTTCATGAGTTTGGTTGGAGAGATTTTCCTCCACATAATGTGGTTACATTACAAAGACCCAAACCGGGTCTTTGTTTACCCAAACCGGGAAAACTGATGTGTGAAAACCAAATATGAAGTGAATAAACCTCCATTCAGCAAGAACTGTGGATATTTTGACAGCACCTTAAATAATGGGTTTGTTCTGAGCTGAGGATGAAACTAAAACTCTGGCAAAACTTGAACCTTCCTGTGAGGAAGGAGTCCTGGGTGTTTCTTAGTGCACATGAATGTGTGTGCCCGCATGTCTGAAGATAAATTCCTTTCCGAGTCCCTTCTCAGACTGAAACACTTTACCTTCGAACGCTTTTTCTGTCCAGCTAGAACACAAACGTGTTTAATCGGAAAAAGAAACACACAGAAAAATTCAGTACTCGAGAAGACTAAAATTTCATCCCTTTTAAGAGTCAAAGCTTATTCCTGC
>NW_010432128.1:24481-29841 GCF_000710305.1 Buceros rhinoceros silvestris
AAAGGTGAAAAGGAGTTCACTTTTGTAAAAACATTCTACCTGCCTGAGCTGCCAAGGTCAGCGAGACCTCTCCTGGGTTGAATAAGTACCACCAGGGCAAAGGAGCCAGCCTGGGAGGTAGCTTTACCTTCTGAACTACGTTTAGGCTGCTAAGCACACTGGAGAGGAACACAAAGAGCTAAATTCTACCTGGTTTATACTCAGGTGACTCCATTACCTTCACCGTGTTTGCACAGGAGTAACAGAAGAATTTGGTTGATGGTGTGACACTTGTCTATAAGTGATTCTTTGTCCCTGCCGTTAATGACAAACTTGGGCAACATAATTGTGTGTGTGTGGCACTTCCATAAGGGGAGAGTTAGTGGAGCCTGACCGAACCTGGCCCAGTTTTACATCAGGTTTTGAGCAAAACTGGGACAATTTCTGGCACGATCTAGAGATTTTTATTAAATCGGAACTGACGCAAGATTGGCTTGATCCACCTAAAGCTCAAAACGAATTTTTACACTTACTTGAACATCAAAGTACAGTTTAAGAGTGGGCCAAAATAAATGAACTGAAAATGTGTCCACAAATCCTGCAAGTCAGAGATGACGAGGGTTTGAAAAAGGCCTGCCAGCTGTCTCCTGTGATGCATGCAACTCTCTCCATGTATGTAGCAGCTCTATAAAGTTAGAGCTCATACATCACGAGGAGAATGACATTTTGTTTACAGTAAGTGCTGTGTTCAAAGGCATCAAGTTTAGCCTAATGTTTCTTTCCTTAAATGACTGCTTCACCTGCCTGCTTTTCTCCATGTACAGGGAGCAGAGTCCTAGACTAGAGACAGAGACTATTCTGTACAAGCCTAGTGTATGTCTGGTTTGTCAAGCAGACAGTTCTTCTCAGTGTTCTGGTCCACTGACACATCATTTTTCCTTTCCGAGTAGACAGCTGAAGGACATTTTCCAGGTACTCTAGAACAGGTGCTGTAATACCTGATAGAAAACGGTACAGCAAAGTGAAATTCAGGTGACCAAGCTAGAGGACAAATGAAATGATGTTCTTGTAAAAAAGGCACGACCTTATGCTGTTTGGAGGATACTTCAGAAACAACTTAAAAGAAGTTTATGTAGATGGAAATAGGTTTCATTGCATAAATCTTTAGTCCAATGACCAAACACTATGGGCTCTTCACTGATGTTCTCATTCCTGTCTGTTACCTTCTAAAAGCCAAACAGAAGCTGATTTTCATATTTGGAATCACAGCTATCGGATTTCTTTTGTAAAAAACTGTTCTCAGACTCAGATACTACTATTTACCTGCTCCCACTTCTGTGCTGTTACAGAAATGATTTGAAAAATGCACCTTAATCACTTACGGAACTGGAAGAAATCTCAACTGGTGAGGCCTTTTTAAAACCTGAACCACTGGATCAAGCATAATCATTCCCCCATTAAAGTCTCCGTTAAAGGTGCTCCAGTGGATACAGTGATGACAATTTAAGATATGACAACAGTTTGCCTCTCCTATCTGCCCACTCAGAGATCACTGTCCCCAGAGCACGTACTGGCTCTTCAGCAATTCCAATTTACAGCATCTTATCTGAAGCAGCGGAGAAGGCTGATGCACCCACTGTATTGAGCCACAGACAGACAGGCTGAGGTGGAGGCATGCATCCTTCCTGCTGCCCTGCCACCGGTGCACCTCTGTAGGTGTAAGCCCACCAAAGCTTAACCTACCACAGCCCATAGATCAGAGCTTTTCCAGCAAGTGTGAATTATTGCATGATCTTCCCCTCCCAGAGCAGCTTCCACTCTCCTCCGCTTTGCTGAAGGGCAAACCCCCTTTTCCTTCTGCTGGAAGTGGCTGAATGAGGGGTATAAAGCTGTAGGGTAAAAGATTTAGTGGGGATGCTGTTTGCTGTCAGAATTCAGTTAGGAATTTTAAGGAGCTTTCAGGAGACTTAGCAGATAGTGATCTGAAGCCACAAAATTCCTTCAGGCGTTTTTTCATCCCGCTATGCATTACCTGCAGTAACACCACCTTCTGTGCCTGCTGGCTGCTTCTAAGGAAAAGGGCTCCTTAATCTGTTCCTAAATGCTTTTGTCACCAGATTGCTTTGCATTGCTTGAGAAAAGTGCCAGGACGTTGATATACTGGAAGCTAACTCTAGTCACACAAAATAAATAGCAGCATTCACAAACTTTCCATGAGGAAGTGAAAAGGAAGTAGTTACACATTCCAGCATCAGGTATGTTACCCACCCTCTCCGCTCAGACAAAGACCAAGGTTGGACCACTTTGCTTTTTGTAACTAGGAGAGGAAACTGCACGCCTGCAGAGTCACCAAATCCTCCCAGCCCCTAACCCACCCGTGGACGATGCCTCCTCTCTGCTCCCTGGAGTAACTTTAGACGCCTTCTCAAAG
Organism: Buceros rhinoceros silvestris; assembly: GCF_000710305.1. Lineage (NCBI taxonomy): Eukaryota > Metazoa > Chordata > Aves > Bucerotiformes > Bucerotidae > Buceros > Buceros rhinoceros. Next base: position 26,892 of record NW_010432128.1, read on the forward strand.
AGAGGTGTTTGGTGTGCTGTGTTCACAACACACCAAAGAGCATCCTATTTGAACACTGCAAACCAGGGGAGGTAAGAAAAGGACACGTTGAGCCGAGAGGTTCTTACAGAACAGGCCATGGCAACTGCTCCCTTCCTGACAGCCCAGGATCGAAGTCAGTAAACAGCTAGTGCAGACGCTCAGAAAAACTGGCCACAACATTCTGCGTGAGATTCGTGTTCTAAGCAGACTGATTTTAGCCAAATTGTGAACATGCACCATGTCTGATCATCCCATGATATACAGAATCACTGTCCACCTGAAACAGTCCATGTGGGTGGACAGGTAATAGAAGGAGGGATTATTTTTCCTATTTTTTCTAAAATCTAGAAAGAACTGAATGATATTGTGACAAGCAGTAGCAAAAGTTCAATAAGCAGAGGACAGTTTAATTCGGAAAATTTCCTCTCATCCTTTTGATGAAGACACAGGTATCTTTTTGTCATTCACCCCAACAGAAAGAAAGGCAGTTTACTTGATAAGGCAAAAATAGGGATTTGGGTGCCATAAGGTAGCACCAAGCCAATGCTGCAGCTGAAATCTCTTGGTGGGAAAGCAGCTGTCAGTCACACCCTCGTGGGATGTCTAAGCAAGAAGGTAAGTAAGCAAGAAACCAGGCCAGTCATGGAAGTATCATCCCTCATTCCAACCAGCAATGCAGGCCACACGGTATGATCCTGCGTATAAAAAACCAAACAACTAATCTACCTAACTCCTGGGAGAAATCTTACTCCATGGAAGTCACCTTCTCATCGTTATTTTCTTAGTACATCATTATGACTGAAGCTTAAATATTCCCCATTCATACCGAGATTTTCACATGGGAACCCAAGACACCATTCCTTTTTTTTTGTGTTGTTTGGTACTGAGTCACTTACTGCGATATATTCCTGAGAACTTTGACAGGAAAGAACAGCAGCTGACATCTGGCAGAAATATAGAGAGTTATGCAGATTATAAACAGAATGATCTATCACTTTTAGCAAATATATACCAGAACAAAAGACATTTAGTAGAAGCCTAAATGGCAAAACATAGATGGCAGGAAGAGATCAAAGAAATCCTGCTCTTTGCTATATGAATAGAATAGGTGAAATTACTATACAAGGAAGAGTCTTATATAAAATTAGCATTGATATGTTTATCCTTGTTTTGAATACAGCTTTGTTTGAACTGAGAAAAAAATCATAAAGCAGCCAGCAGTGCTCAAGAGAGGGTATCCTTTATTGCTGTATTATGTTTTCAGGAAAGATTGATTTCCACCCTCTCCTTTTCTTACCCCCTGCCATTAAACATAAAGGTTTCTTCCACTAACGCATTTTTATTCATTTGAAAACACTGAATAGAAACATTATATAGAAGCTTGGGCTAAAATAGACAGGGAAAAACATTTCCTTCTTAAAAAGCACATTAAAAACCACATTTTAATAGAGCAGAATATACATGAATGCCTCTGTTACTTCAATAAAGGATCCAGCAAATATATTTTTAAACAAAATCAGCCGATTTCGTCCTGAAGCTGATGTATAAATCCCATTTAACACTGGGGAAGGGGTAACCTGCCATAGAGTCAGAATGGGTAATGTAGGGCCATGAATTCTTCAGCTGGATTCACTGGAACCTCTATGTCAATGTCTTAGTCAAGCTTTAGTTCTTAGTTATTCTGTGTGAGAGAGTTTCAACACAGAGTCAAGAGTAGTGCAGCGCAAGACTCCCGTCGCACTACTCTCTCTCAGGCAAAACTAAGGAGCACACAAGAAACTTCGCTTAAAAAAAATAGGATCAAACATTAAATTCATGAGAAGGTGATAAAATCACTGCAGTGTGCTTGCCTGCAAGTCCAAGACAACAAACACCTGGCCTCCTGCCTCTTTGCTTAGAGGACTCTCAGCTAAGACTGACAAGGACTTTTATTTCTACACTCTGAACATCTTATTTTACAGTGTCTTAAAACTCACATACGTGGGGTTTTGCTGCATAAAGGAAGGTCACCTCATGAAAAACAGGGAAAAAAAACACAACACCATTTCCAAACGCTACGTGAACTAAGTTCACGTAGTTGCTAAGGTGAGCAGGTTGTATTTCAGCAGCTCTAGTCTCTGGTGTAAGAGGATTTCATTAACGAAAGTGCCACAATTAGCTCCTCCATATTCCCCTAGCATGCAAAGTACAACAAAAGCAAGTGGATAATGCCTCACATCATGAATTTTTAATCTGCAATGGGGACGTACTGAAGCAAATCAGTAGTCTACCTAACGCAGTGTGGCAGCACTGGTAGAGGCCGGTATTATCATTTGAGCAGAGAGTTTAAGAAACCCTGAAAGATCCATTTATAGAATAACATACCCAAGGGACAGTCTCTTCCCAATGGCTTTCAGCACAAAGTTGCCTTCTGTTTGGAGGCAGCAGAGTTTCACATCTTCCAAGCCCTGGGATTTGCCGTTAATTTAATTATCACACTTTCTGCATCATTAAATTTATCCATGAAGAATGACTGGCACTTTTAAAGGAATTATTCTGTGTTCTGTGGTTCAGTAGAAATTGTATGCGCCAGTGACTTATCAACAGCCGTATAGAAGTTTCCTGTCCCTGGGGACAGAACACACAGGTTTAGGGGTACTAAAACATTTCACAAGGATGTCAATGTTGCATTTTCTAAAAGTACTTTGATCTCACAATAACTTTTACACCTTTCTGTTCAGGTACTTCATCAACTAGTTTTATATTTTAACAACTTCACGCAACACAAATAAAAATAAGGACTCGACTAATACTTGGTTAGTTTTTCAAAATGCAATAAGAAATGTCCAGGTTTCCTCTCTTGCACAAAATCAGAATTTTTGCTCCAGGCCAGATACATTTCTTGCTATTACATGTTTTATAGTAAGGCCCCCAGGCCAGCCCCAGTTTA
>NW_010432129.1:0-7272 GCF_000710305.1 Buceros rhinoceros silvestris
TTCTCCCTTCCCCTATCTCTGGTGGAATAGGCGAAGGTATTATGTTATCAGATCTTGGTTTCTTTTACCTCGGCCAAACCCGTGACACATGGTCTTCTTCCACTTTATCTGCAGTTTTAGGGAGTTTTCACATATGCTGAAAGCCGTAGCCTTAGAAGGTTTAATGGTGGGAAAGATAAGACTGTGAGCTAGATGATGTTGTTTTCAGTGCATGACTGAGGATTTCCCTTAGAAAAGTATCCCAACAGTTTTGTGAACTCAGACTCCTCCATACCTGTGCCAGTGAAAAAGAGAATTCATGTGTGTCAAGTAAGTAGCAAACGTTTGCTGGATTGTGTAGTATTATGGCTTACAATAATTAGAAGCCGGTGAAACTAGCAATGGAAAAGTAAAGGTGAACCTGAAGAATCGTTTTCCACTTTTTATTTACAAGATTACTTTCTGCTACTTGAAACCCCCTACATGACCTTGTTTTCAACCATGTATCCTGAACAGTGAAACTGTAACAGATGATGAACTGTAAAGTCAAGGGAGGGGAAAAATCCAACTAAATCTAGGAGATATTACTGGTATCTATTGTACTCATATAGAATAGATTTTGCAGGAAAGGGATATGGAAAGAGCATGTATTTCAATTAGAAATAGCATATAGAAAAATTCTGCATGGTGCTTCAGATTACCTCTGCTTGGCTAACACTTCAGTTAAGCACAATTTTGCTTAAGATAATAGCCCCAGATATATTCTTTCATCTATAATTATTCTAAAGAGCAACGTTGTTTTTCAGTAAAGAGTAACAGAATGATATTGCAGCCTGTTTGGATGATTAAAAAAAAAATAAAGGAATTTCAGTAAGCGACATCTGGTCTTTTGTTCTAGATTAAGATTCTCAAAGGAAATGGGAAGATGATTTGTTAAAAAAAAAAACAACTGGTTACATCATACTGACCAATGGTACTGGACAGCAAAGCAGTTTATGATTAGCCAGAGAACATCTTGGCAAAAAGCCTGTAATGCAGAATATACTTGAAGTACTCATTATGCTAATTTGTATAAACAGATGAAGGTATACATCTTTAATGTCGCTTTGCAGAACAAGTGTGACAATAGGAAACCTGGTCAGGCAAACGGTGTGGACATAGAGGACAGGTTTTTAAAGGGAGAGGAAAGTGTTAAGATAGGACAGAGGTTAATTTCAGAAGTAATTCTATTTTGTGAACTCCATGTGACTTGAGAGGGTCCACATGAAATGCCTATGAGTGTCCACAAGAAGATCGAAGGGATGTGAGGTCAGAGTGGAGCCTCCTGCCTATTTCTATCTGTTTTTGTTTTTACTTCTTGTAAAATCAAAATTCATTTGGTCAGGGAGGGGCACAAGTACATTGAAATGTAATTTAATTTCTAAAATAATGTTGTACTGCTGTGTTTGCATTAACAGTGTCAACCTTAGTATGTCATTCCCTTACATGCAGAAGACCAAGAAATCTTTTTAGTTAGGATCAAGTTTCTTTATTCTTTATGGAGTATCATACAATTTTCATGAAGTTGAAAAGTGGATCATTTAGAAAGAGAAATGCATGGGATAATGCAGAGGGATTACAGCTAGGGGGAGGGGCAGGGGGAGAGAAAGAGGTAAGGAGGACATGGAAGACCAGCACATCAGATGGGAGAAAAATTAGTTATTTGAATATAATAAATATGTAACAGAATTCTTAAGGGAGGGAATGTATCCCCCCTGCCTTTAACCACTGTCAAATTAACATAGTATCCTTTACTGTTCTCTGAGTTATATCTTTGTACCACTAGTTATATAATTTTATTATAATTAATTGAATAAATTTTGCTAGGTAATCAGTAACAGTAGCCTTAAATACAACCATGAAAACCTTTCATAATTTAACAGATCAACTATTAAATTGCATAATCTGTTTCTGTTATGAACCTAGCAAGGAAAGTGGATCTCTGATATTGCTCATATGTTACTACAAATGTTCAGTTAAGAATACATCAATCTGCTGTTGCTTCAGTTGCATCTTACATTAAACAGCTCTTGATTATTCAGATTCTAGGAGTATCAGTCTGTCAAACTAACCAGGTCATGCTGCTGCCAGCTTGATCATGAGCTAATTTTGAGCTTAAACACAGTTATGATTTTAAGAACAGGCACTGTACCTCCTACTTGTCTTGACTGCAAAGTCCAGTGGGGTCAGCACAATCCCCAAGGCCCTTCTGTGTGGCTAATACCTACCTTTTTAGACACATGGTTTTTTTCAGCTTCATGAATTCTACAAATCCTATTTTCAAGGGCCAAACTCTCCTTGAGAGCTGCATAATTCAGCGTTAAGAGTAACAAAACCCTGTGGGGACTATGCACTGACAGGCCGAAGTCCATCTGTGGCTTTCAGCTTCACTTAACACCTGTACATAGTCCCATCAAGCCCTAGAGAATAATTACATAATTAGTATTCTGCAGAGTTTCCCTACCTCTCAGGCAGGCTGAACTCAAGTTCTATGCATTCATAAAAGCCATTATTCATGTGATATATTTCTTAGTAGAATTACAGAATCGTGCAAGTTGGAAGTGGCCTCCAGAGTTTATCTAGATCTACTCTTGCTCAAAACGAGTCCAGTCAGAGCAGGTTCCTCAGGGGCAAGTTCACTCAGGTCTTGACAATCTGCAAGGATGGAGATCCTACACCTTGCTGAGCAATATGTTTCAGCTTTCAACCATGTTCATGGTAAAGCAAATGAGCAGAATAACAAGAGGTCTTATATTAAAAATTTTTAGCTTCTGTTTACAAGAAAAGCAAGTTTACTTCATCTGAAGTGGATGTGCACTAGTTACTCATTTGGACGTACCTGTATTGTGCATATTTCTTGACAGCCCTTAGTTTAGTATCCCCGGCTGCCTGGCATGCATCAAGATGAACTCTTACTTACATCTGTGCTTTTTCCAGTATTAAGTCACACTGCCAGCATATTACAACAATGACAAGTTGCCCTGGATTAGTTTATTTGAAGCTGGACATTAGTTTATTTGAAGTTCTGAACACTACTGTAGTGTGTTTCAGCTGATGTGACCATATAGCACTCTATTCTATACTCTTTCCATAGAGCTGACCATTAGACTGGGGTGGGGTGGTGGTGGGATGGGGGATGGTGGGAGGTGGAGGATTGGGGAGAGTGAGGGAAGAAACAAACAAGAATTAGATACTGCTTAAACAGCTCAGCTCTGCTTTCTGCTTTTTGATGCTTATCTTCATACTCCTGCCTCGTATTTTTCCTGCTTGTCCTGTTTGTGACAAATTGATGGGGAAACAAGGGTTATAACAAGTGTTCATCTCAATGCCTGTGACCCCCGCCACAACTTCACTAGTAAACAAAAAAAACCAGCCCCTGAAGTCCTCTCTAGCTTTGTCTTAACCCACTTTTCTCCTGCTCTTTGTAACAGTAGGAATCATGAACTGGACCATTCCTGTTTCTTCAGCAACAGCTGAACAGGACTTACTGTTGTAAGAAAGGCTGGTAGGGAGGATTTCATAGTGGAGTTGTTTTCAGTGGTGGGTGAGAATCTGTTTGCAGTCACAGTGTTGCTCTGTACATTTACAAGTCTTAGCCAAATAATAAATATCCCATTTGCCATTCCCATTTCTCTTTGCAGGCTGCCTCCCCTATCCTACCATAGAAACATCCTTCATTCCTTCGCATGCCCAGCAGAGAAACTCTCTCCCATTCAGATATAAACTTGACAAAAAAACCCAGGTCTTAAATATGTAATTAGTGAGCTCAAGGCACAGAAGATACTGTGCTATTTCCTATACCTACCTCAGTATTTTCATCCATACCTGTTGTTTTCCCCCATCTTTTGCTGAAAGTTAAATTCTCTTAACTTTATAAGTGCATTTCGAAGCTTGTAACACTGCACATATTCCAGATATCTTAAAAGGACAAACAGAGGGATCTCAACTGCGGTATTTTCTAAGGCTCTTTTCAAATTAATTAAACTTAAGAAATATGTAGAAATTCTTGGCAATCATCAGGATTGAAGAGGTCCAAGATATGGTCAACCTCAGATGACCCAAGCAACGTTGATAAAATTTCATTTACTTTGTGACATTCTTTGTCAATATATAAGCTGTGGAGACCATGCATTTTTATGATTCAGATACTGGAATTAAACAGTGGTCTGCTGCTTGTTTCAAGACCTGTGATGATGTCCTCGAGGCATGCAGAATGCCAGGTGGGACCATTCAGGTGAATAATATCAAAAAAAACCTTGCAGGATTTCCTTAGCCCTTCTAAATACATACACTATTTGCTTTTATCAGTGTCAGGCAACTTGGAGGATAAATTTAGGACAAAGAAAAAAAAACGGGTTATGAAATATTTGATAAAGGTGCCTATGCCATTCAATGCAAGCTGCTCATATATCTATATCTGTATCTATATCTATATATATATCTCCAAGTTCTCATGACCCTTTCTACAGGTACCTCTACCAATATTAGTAATCTAGTCACAGCACCTGAAGACCTACAGAGAAATAACTCATTTCATTTTGAAACCAGAAGCTTGGCATAGAGCAAAGAAGAAGGACTTAATCAATTGTCCCATTTAAGAAGTGTCGTTAACAATCTCCAAAACTCAGCAGACTTTGAAATGCATAGTAACAAACTTTCCTTAATAAACTATGCAACAGCCTCCATCACAACCATCCCAATAGTTTATCTGCCCACAACAAATGCTATCTGTTGAGTGACTGCAATGGAAGATGTCACATTTCACAAGTCAACACTTGTGATGTTAAGGTTCCAGGTTAATGTGTTCACATGCACTACAACACTGTGCAAGAATGAATGCAAAATCCTCAAAAAATGTTCTGTTAACCATCCTGAAATGTTACACATATTGTTGTTTTATAGTACAGCCTTTTGCCCTGATCAGTACTTGTTTTGTGAGCCCATAAACTTTGCTGCACCACAAGAAACCAATCCCAGAAACTGATCTAAACAGCTGGTTGGTGTACTTCACATCCTCCTCATTGTTCTCCCACGGCAGATGTAGGCATTTATCTACTGATTGTGTTGCCAAAACTCCTTCAAAATCTACTTGGTGGTTTGTTATTGGTTTGCAAAACTGAGGCTGATTGTCAGCAAAATGTCAAATATGACTTCACCGCAGCTCATGAAACCACAGCTCATTTGAAATTACTAACATCACAGGACTGACCTTGAAAGTGGTGAAGGCTAACTGCTAAGAGATAGATCACGTGAATTTGTTTGTCCCAGGACTTTTAGATTTACAACTGCTTCTGAGATTTGGATTACAAAATGGGATTACAGAAAAGTCACGGAGAGCATACCATAAGAGAATGATTTCAGGTAAAAAAATTGTCATAATGCACTGGCTGCCTAGTTACAGCTACACTGTAGCAGCATATCATCAAGCAACATTCAGCTTAGCATCAACTTGATATGACAAATGTAAGTGGAGGCTAAATGCTTCTGGGATTGTAACACAAAACAGTATCTGCATCACTTCCAAGTACTTTCTGTTTTTACACAGCTTTCAAGTCACTTAAAGTGTCATGAGTAAATACGACCCCAAGTAAAAACACCACCTTACACCACCATTTGGCTCTTAGGTTCGTATATTCCACTATCTTCAAATGTCTCCTCACCAGCTTTCCAATACCAGTTGTAGTTCATGTCCCATTGCAGCTAAGTGCCAGCCTAGCTACACTTCGATCCTAAGAGTTATCTTAAGAGAGCAGATTTGACCAAAAAAAAAAAAAAAAAAAGGAGTTTCTTTTATACCCTACTCATAACTATTCTTTATACCAACCTTGGTTAACTCTGAGAAAAACCAATATTTCAGCTAAGCTAAACATTGCTCCATGAGGCAATGACACCATTCAAAATGAAAATCTATTAAAAGAATGTGCCTGCTAGAGAGAATTGCCATTCTCTATCAATAAGGCTTTGCATTTAACAGGTTACTACTTTATTTTTAGTCTAAATATCTAGAGGCTCTACCCTTTAAATTAATGTATAAATTGATTCTACTCTGTCTCACCACCCCTAATGAGCATAGCTGCTTCTTTGTCAATAAAAGCTAATGATTAAATGAAGAAAGTTAATCAGACTGAAATCAAGATAAGGGATATTTCTTTAATACCAGACTGGAATACACTATTGTCACTGTCTTTATTTGTAAAAGAAAAGTTAGATCCAGTCTCTCATATCTTTCTCAATACCAACAAGCAAGAATTATTTCAAAGGTAACCAAGGTGGCCATCAGCATCCTGGCTTATATCAGAAATAGCATGACCAGCAGGAGGAGAGATGTGATTGTCCTGTATTCAGCACTCGGGAGGCCGCACCTTGAATACTGTGTCCAGTTTTGGGCTCCTCACTTCAGGAAGGACTTTGAGGTGCTGGAGTGTGTCCATGGAAGGGCAAGAAAGCCGGTAAAGGGTCTGGAGAACAAGTCTAACAAGGAGTGACTGAGGGCCTCGAGGTTGTTTAGCCTGGAGAAAAGGAGGCTGAGGGGAGACCTTATTGCTCTCTGCAACTACCTGAAAGGAGGTTGTAGTGAGTTGATGTTGGACCCTTCTCCCATGTAACAACTGACAGGATGAGAGGAAATGTCATCAAGTTGCACCAGAGGAAGTTTAGGTTCGATATTAGGAAGCATTTCTTTACTGAAATGGTTGTGAAGCACTGGAACAGTCTGTCCAGGGCAGTGGCGGAGTCCTCATCTCTGGAAGTGTTTAAAAGATGTGTAAATGTGACACTGGGGGACTTTGTTTAGGGACCCTGGCAGTGCAGGGTGAATAGTTTAATGTCTCTTCCAACCTGACGATTTTGTGAGTCAGTGATTCAGTTTCACAGATGTACCACTTCATTTATGAGAAAAGGCAATTGTTCTATTTTGTCTACAAATCTTCAGTATACACCAAGGAAAACACTTACATCCTGCATTTCTTTCTTTAAATGGTGTTATCAGTTCTAAGAGAAAATCCTTGAGAAGTACTCTGCCACAGAACAGAGGGATTTTTACCCACTTTAACTGAACCTTAATGTATATCTTCAAAAAATGTATGGAAACAATTTATATGGAATATCAATGAAAGAAAGGACTCATTTTAGCCATTTTTGACTAGGGAACAAGCAAGCAAACTAAAGGAATGCAGCAATAGGAATCATTACGGTTTTTCCTGTTTATGACTGAGAAAGTTGTATAGCAGACATTAGCACAGGTCCACACTGAAT
>NW_010432129.1:7381-25377 GCF_000710305.1 Buceros rhinoceros silvestris
TGAAGATTACTATTTCATTGTGGTTCATAATCCTGTGTAAAAAGTGTAAAAAGCGAATTCCTTTGTGATCTAGTACCTCGCAATGAAAAGCACAAAAGCGCTGTACAACTTGCATTCCCACACAGAACAATCGTAAAAGAAATGGAGTCTGTACATATGTTGACAAAGAGCTGTTATTATACTCTGCTTTCCATCCAGTTCTCAATACAAAGTATTTATATAAAGGATAAATATATATTCCTTGTAAATGGTAAGGATAAAATTTACGGAAGCCAAACTCTGGATTTTTTTCCCTCTTATTTTAGATCTCAGTAACTATTGTACCTTTACTTTTAAACACAATGAAAGCTTGTTGACTATTTAATATTTTTAATTGAATATCAATTTACTGGAAATCATTAATTACAGAAGAAGGCCAACTGGCTTGTATCAGATACAGGGTGGCCAGCAGAACTAGGGAAGTCATCGTTCCCCTGCACCCTGCACTGGTGAGGCCGTACCATGAGTATCGTGCCCAATTTTTGGGTCCTCGCTACAAGGGCATGGATGTGCTGAAGAATGTCCCAAGAAGGGCCATGAAGCTGGTGAATGGTCTGGAGAACAAGTCCTATGAGGAGCAGCTGAGGAAACTGGGGTTGTTTAGTCTGGAGAAAAGGAGGCTCCCTGTACATCTACTTGAATGGAAGTTGTAGCAGCGTTGGGGTCAGTCTATTCTTCCAAGTAACATGTGATAGGACAAGAGGATGTGGCCTCAAGTTGTGCCAGGAGAGATTTAGGCTGGATATTAGGAAAAATTTCTTTACAGAAGCGGTTGTCAAGAGTTGGAACAGTCAGGGAAGTGGTGGAGTCCCCATCACTGGAGTAATTTAACAGATGATAGATGTGGCACTTAGGGACATTGTTTAGTGATGACCTGGCAGTGTAGGGTGAGTGGTTGGATTCTATGATCTCAAAGATCTCTTCCAACCAAAATGATTCTGTGATTCTGTGAAAATCAAAAGTACATTGAAGAAAACTATGCAGAAGTTCAATCACAGTGACAGTTTAACTCTTGTTAAAGGTTGTAAATTGTGTGTGCTTGTCACAGAATCTCGGGCTAATTTTTCAAAAAGTCAGTTTTTTAATATAAAACCCCCGTAATTTACAGACAAAAAATTTGCACCTCCACTGCTGATCTCTGCTTAGACTTTGGGTTGAAGTCAGAGTCCGTAACCACTGAACTGGAATGCAAATCTTAGAATTATCTTGGCAACACCTTTAGGCTGGAAATTACTATAACTTTGTGAAACAGTTTCCTCTGTACCTGGTCCTTGAAATAAGTCTGTTTCGTGGCTAGTCCTCATGTATTCCAATATCCCTAAGTTAATCAAATGTCTTTTCTTGTCTCCCTAGTAATGTGCAGCTCTAGCCATCTTTACCATAATCTCATTCTCAGTATATCAAACTGAGAAATTTTCAGCCTAGATGTACAGCTTAATATTTTTTTCTCAGAGGAAATGCTGGAACTACTGATAGGAGTTATAAGCCATGCCTGAAAGTCAAAGTCATGTTGCCAGCAACCTGTTACATTTTACTCAGCGAGTATTGTCTCTGCTGGTAAGCCAGATAATGACAGTCATGATAATAAATAATGTGTTTGCATCTTAAACTTCACTGACCTTGGTCAGCCCTCCTGCAGCCACCCTTCTATTACTCTGTGGTTTGGATGACCCTCTTGCAAGTATAAGTCACAAGTTTGAACGATTTTACCATTTCAGTGGAAAACAATCAAACTTGTGGAGCATGTGGGCCAAGATGTGTCATGTCACACTCTCTTTTCCCATCAGCTAAGATACAACATCAATATACTATCTCATCTCATAGTTAATTCTGATCATCCCAGGATGGAAATCTAAGCCTTATTTGAGATCCAGTCTTTTTGAGTTCTAGATGTCATCTCTCTCTGAAGCCTCAAAAGAATGTGACATACTAGAAGCACGTACCTCATGCTAGCAAGGAAAACCACCATGGGCCCTACAGTGTACAAAGGGTCCACAGATGTGCTGGAGGGCATTTCACTTCTTGAAGCTGCAGATTAAATTTTGATTCATATCTGGAATGAAACTATAACAGAAACCAGTTCAACTAATTTCTCACTAGCAAAACAGCATTGCTTTAAGTACTGCATAGTTACCTCTTAAGGGGCCCTACCTTTGAAAATAATTAATTTATTTAATCTTCACTAGAACAACATAGATCAGAATGAAACCATTTGTTTTCTACATTTCCATAAAGTTTACTGATATTTTGTCATTGGTTTATGGACACTCAACATGAAGGTTAACATCTACTCCTATCTTTATTTTGTTAATTGTTTATCTCATTTATTTCCTACAAGAACAGCTGCCCATGGCTTGAATGGTATACTCCTCACTGAGCAAAAAACTGACTGGATGACCAGGCCCAAAGATTGGTGGTGAATGCACTAAATCCATTCACAGCTGGTCACAAGTTTTGTTCCCTGGGGCTCAGTATTGGGGCCAGTCCTGTTTAATATCTTTATCAGTGATCTGGAGTAGGGCATCAAATGAACCCTCAGTAAGTCTGCAGATGACAGCAAAATGGGTGGGAGTGTTGATCTGCTTGAGGGTATAAAGGCTCTATGGAGGGATCTCGACAGATTACATCATTGGTCCAAGGCCAATTGTGTGAGGTTCAACAAGGCCCAGTGCTGGGTCCTGCATTTGGGTTACAACAACCCCCTGCAATGCTGCAAGCTTGGAGAAGAGTTGTTCTGTGGTAAACTTACTGTTTGTTTAATGATTGGCCTCAATCTTACGAGTCCTTTCCAACCTAAATGATTTTATGATTCTGATATATATTAGTTACTGAAAATAGCATTCTAAATCACATTTTATAATACATATATCCTCTGGGTTACAATTCAGCTCATTTTAAGATCTCCTTTAATTGACAAAATTCCAATGTGACAGAAAGACAGTTATCCTTTTTCTTTGTCTAGTGTAAGAAAGAGACTAAGGAAAGCAGTTTTTCCTCATATTAGAAATGGACATTTAAAATATGTAAAGTATTAAGACTGCAAAAATATGTGCAAAACTGCCAATTCTGACATATTATATGGGCCAGTAAAGATATAAAATCATATGTGAATGTCTTGAAATGAAGTAAGAAAAATAAATTGGAGAAATATAAGCATATGTTTGATATATCTGAAGCACATATTTAAATACTTCAAACATATGAATAAAACATACAGATGGATTCAGCATATGATTTCACTGGGTCAACATACACAAAACTGTCCAAGTAAAAATCAAATTCTTAGACAAACCTTTCTGAGGACAATAGTTTAGTGTAGATAAAAAATGCCTAAGGGTTAAGGGGCACTGCAGGTATACAGGGGTAAATCAGCTGCAAAACCAGTGACAGCAGTGGTGAAACAGCAGGTAAGGGTTTGTCCTACATGTTCAGAAACTCTGATAATACGATAGTACACATAATCTGAAAGAAGTGAATTATTGCTCACTCATGACTAAATATCACTCTGGAACCAAGACAGAAGAGACAGCACAAAATAATCCCAAAATATAACTGCAGACAGAGTCCAACTCAGTGTGACTGCCAAATCTATAAAATAATGTATGATTTCAGCAAATCCCATCATCCAAAATAAATATTTGGATATCACATTAATTTGGTACCAATAGATCAGTCTTTTTGCAATGCATCCAATCCAATCTTCCAAACCATCAAAAAACAAAACAAAATAAAACAAAAACCTCACAAGACTGGCAGAAGTAAGTGAGAAATGGTCAGTGAGATAAGAAAAGAATTAATCATGGCAAATATCTGTTACCTAGGAGGTAGAGTCCAGCAGAAGCACCATGAGTCATTGACAGGTAAGAGAATTCTCCTCAATTTCTAAAATTATTTCCTGAATTTGGAGCTGTCATAACATATATTGCTTTACAACATTTTTTTTAATAAAAAAATGTCCTGTACAAAGACTAGCCTGGCAAATTGTATTTTATAGTGAAAGATGTAGAGAGGATAAGAAGAGGTGGGAGATCTCAAAGGTCAGTGTTTCAGGCAATTTTTTTTGAGGAATATCTTATTTTTTCTTTAATAGTTTTATTTATTTCTTTGACATCTTCCACATTTTTTCCAAGATTTCAGTGATAACAATGAAACAGTTTTGTCCTACTTGTCAGCCAAGTGACCTGTGCAATTACTCTGGCATCATGTTGAAATAACCTCATCCTTGATGGGCAAAGCAACGGTACTGCTGACATATGAGAGACAGAAAATGAAAATTGATTTTTGTAAATAGCTCTTCTAACAGGCAGGTTATTTTTATTTCATAGCATCCATAGCTTTTTAATTTAGCCAGTGTTTAACATGCCAATATCTTCGCCTTCATTCAGTAGATCACAGAGACTATGCCTAAATTTTGATAATGGGTTTAAACCTTCATTATTTTTCAAATCATATGTTTATATCTTGTTTCATTAAGGGAACAGAATTAAGAAAGTTTTTATATTATCTGTTGAACATGACCAACACAGCATGTTGGTCAAGTCTGTGTGTGCAAATGTAGATACATACATAGCTGTCAACATAGGCAAGAAATGTGTTGATCTGCCTTATCATCTCTGAGTAAAGTACTTTTACTAGAATAACTTACTTTGAGCACAAATTTGGGGGGGAATAAAATGTACCTCAAGAGTTTGTATTTGATTCTCTAGTTACTAAAAGAGTACTTAATCTTCCAAGAAAAGATTTCCATTTCAGCTGAACAAACACTGTGAAGTTCAGGAATTAACGAAAGTCACAGTGTTTGCAGTGGGAGCAGGCAAAAAAACATTACAGCTTTTGAAGTTAGAGAAATTGTCAGATTATCAGTGGAACTGGGATTAACATTAGCAAACAACTGCTTTGAGTTGGCATTTCCATCCCTGATGACTCTAAAACATTAATTAAATTTATCAGCTGACTGACATGATGTATACAAGCTGTTGGGGTGTTACAGGACCAACGCGAATGCGTGAACAGCCTGTCTCCTGTAAGTCCAGCTGTTTTGTAAAACAAGCACGTTGGGTGCACAAATAATAACAGTTTATTTACACGCAACACATACAGATTCTTTTGCATCGCTGGTGATAAATTGATGAACTGCAGTATAGCTATAGCTCTACTACCAAAGAAATAAATGCAATTGCAATTACACACAATCTCCCAGCGAAAACATAATACTCAGCACAGCCAAGGTTACGAATCTTACACACAAGGCATCCCTGGTAAGCCATGGAGAGAGGGAGAATTCAAAGTTTCTTGCTGCCCAACTTAGGAGCAGCAGCGGGGAACTATTTACACTTCATTTTTCTTATTGCATCAAGGGTGAGCGGATGGGATTGTAGGCAAGGTTATGGCTTATGTTAATTGCACAAAGTCTGTTAATTTACACCTTTATAGGCATTTGGAACAGCTCATTTAATCCTAGGCAGAAAAATGGAGGAATGCAACTAGGGCATCCACCCCACTTCTCACATCTCCAGGCACCAAGATAAAGCCTATCACCAAATACTGATCTTGTGACAGTGTAATTCTGATTGCAAGTGGGGGGGCATCAAGTTTTATTCGCAATGATGAGCTTGTAGGCATCTAGCTGCGTTTGGCTTTGTGCTTGACTTTGTACTTCCAAGACAAAGCTATACCACAATTGTAGATGATAATCTAGACTAAGCTCCTGAAAGGGTATTCTAAACTTTGCAAGTCTTCTCCACAGAGGAGACTTAATATGAACAATAATGACTGAGCATGTGTATATGTCCTGTCAAAGCCTTGTAACAGTGAAGATGGGAAAAGTTTGAAAAAGATTTTAATCTGTTACAGCATTTGTCCTGAAAAAAAAGGTCAGGCTGGTCAAAAGTGCGTGAGACAAAAAATCATAATGAAGCTGAGAGGATGTATGAAAATAATTTCCTCAGAACAGCAAAAAAATAAGGAATCTGTTTATTCAGTATGGCTCAGGAGATCCAATCAAATAGGGCACAAGATTGTGATATGATACTTTATGATTCAAAACTGCTAAATAATATTTATACTTTATAAATGATATTTTTACTTTCTCTAAAAATCTTGAAATAATATCTTGCCTGAGGTTAAAACAACCAGTACAGTCATCATGTTGCACAGTGGCATTGGTCGTAAGGCATAATCATTGGAACTTGCATAATGGTTTTGGAACAATATCAATCCTGATGTAAACAGTTGCCAATTTCTTTAATATTCAGGTATGTTCAGAATGCAATTTGCAAATTATTTTCAAAGCATTTTATAAATGTGAACTAGTTAACGTTCACAGTTTTATTATAAATAACTCATGGAATTATTCGTATTCTTCAGTTCAGAAAGCACTAGGCACATGCCCTTGTCTGTTCTTGTGTCTGCTCTTTTAGTAAATGCAAATGCCTGAAAATGAATCGTTGTTTCTGCTAAAAGAATCACTTGTTTCTTATTCTATATATTTAAATGGGTTTTAATCATCAACACTTCATATATAACACATCCTTTATCCCTCCCCACTGCACACACACTCTAAATTTAATTAAAATAACTGAAATGGAACTACAGATAATTTGTTTTTTAAATAGACTGCCACATGCTCCATTTACATAAAACCCATTAGTTTGCATTAAATACAAATTAGCTGCTGATATGAATTAAATCACATATAAATAGTTCAGAATAGCCTCAAAACCACACATTTTAATTAATATAACAGTTAACCAGATTTATCTGTAAGGTAATCAAGACTCTCACTCATTCATTTTTTAGTACAATAGGCCAGGGAACTCAGGGCAGTCCTTTAACACTGTTATTTTAACAGTAAAATAAAGGCATGGAGAAGGCAGAATCAATGCCTAAATTCAGGCATTTATAACAAATTACATTAGTTTAAAATGATTCTGCATCTGCCAAACCAGAGGCAATATGAAAAAGGTCTGCATTGGGAGGAATTGCAGATGCTGAAAATCTTTTGAATATTTGATGTTGAGAAAATTAGGAGACACATAAAGGAACTCTGAAGCTACTGCTTTTTCCTAGCCTTTCCAAACATAAAAGTAAAATTCAATATGACAAAAGGAGTTTTTAAGACACTACTTAAGTAATTGTCGTATGTTGAAAAGTCATTCAAAACTCAAGACTTCGAACAACTCACTCCAAAAGACACAAATACTAGCAAAATAATGTCATACCTCAGCAATAATTTCCTCATCTTCAGGAATGGGTACAACAATGTTTTCTTTATGTCAGAATTCTGCACTTTGTAAGTGTATCAAAAGAGAGCAAAACACTGCCTCGAGGTGATTTTAATGACTCTGTGTGAGTAAAAGTTTTCTAAGTTTCCACCTACATGGAACCATAAACCACACATTCTGGCAAACTTTTGGGAAACTACTGAATGGAGGCTCCCTCCAAATTGTGACATATTTTGAGAGAATTTGTATCTAACAGCTCATAGCTTCTTAAAATTCACAAGATTGGAGGGATCTTCAAACTGTAATATTTAAAAAAAAAGAAAAAACATCAAAAACCAGCATTCTGTGGAAAGTAAAATAGGACAAATTCAGTTCCACTGTACCTAAAGGAGAAACTGGGTACACACAAAAAAATGGGAGTAGAGTGGTAAGGCTATATAAATTTGGCAGGCTAGAGAGCAATTGGAGTGGCACTAATGTAGAAATTCTACAACCATTACAGGTTTTGAACAAGTTAGACTGTCAATGGTCCAGATGTTGGAAATCATTCTCATAATTTTGCTGCTGCTGCTGCTGCTGCTACAGCTATGGGAAATAATACAACCAGACTGGCTACACAGTGGGAGAGACGATACTGAAACACTGTGGATCCAGTTTAACACCACCTATAAGTAGCTCAGACACCTCATCGTATGAATAAGCTAGGTCTGAGTGAATCACCATCTTCAAGATCAAGATTTATTTGTGCAAAAGTTGGTTTGTAATTTGTCTCGCATCCAGCCAGTGGAAAAGGTATTTCTGAATGAATGTGATAGCATTAAACTTGCTCCTTGGGCAGCTTAATGTTTGCAGTATACAGTCCTTAGATTTTTTTTAAAAGTAAAAATACATTTTTCTAATTACATTTCCAGCTGAAGGTGAATCCAATACACTGGAGTACGAGTTAAACATCAAAACTGAAGTATCTTAACTGATTGCAGAATTTAATACAGCGTTTAACTATTTATAGTTAACGGAGTATTTCATCTGATGTCTCTACAATACAGATTCAATCTCTAGGACAAATTTGGCATGCATATACACTCAAAGTAAATCTATTTTGTTCAGTTAGGAAGAACAGAGCATAATCAGCAAAGAATTAGTCATCCTAGTTGCACTGATTCATATTAGCTGTGTTTTACATAAAGCATTAATACAGCCTGCATAATACGCTATGTGTGTTAATTTTCAAATGGTTTGGGAATATTAAATGCACAGTAATGTTCTCTAATACAGTACAACTGACACTAACATTCCAAGGAAACGTACAAACAGTACAATCAAAAGGAATCTTTACAATTTCAAACAAAACCAAGGAAAATACGCTACATCATGGTATCTTTGAAAAGAAAGAGGAACATTAATTATTCATATAAAAAAATTTTTGTAGTACCACATCTGCTTAACACAGATGCTCGCTCATACATTTTACTTCCCACAGTCATGGAACAGTCCTAGTCCCATTTGCATTACTACTCCAGAAAGGTAACTATCCATAAAGACTGAGCAGTTTTACCCAGTGAATATCAGTAAAATACACAGTGGCAAAACAGCTATTTCGCCTCTTTAAGCCATTTTTAGCAGTAAATTATGCATTGCAAGAAACTGCAGGATGGGCTATGTCAGTTACATTTGTGTCATATTGTATTATGATCTATACCAAGATACAATTGGCACACCAAACCAGATATGATGTGTCTCAACAAAAGTTAAAGAATGAACAGATAAGTAGCCCCCAAAATACACAAACACTTTTTAACAAGCCCAGTTAATCTGTACCAGAAACCTAAATGAAGAAAAACCTAACCTTTCTTCCAAAAATAAAATGACTAACCAAAGACCCTTGAGAACAAGTAAATACAACCAAACAGAAAAGATTTGTGAACTTATCATTACTCAGGATTAGGACCAAGTTAACTGAAAAATGTGTTTTCGACTGTTGTGTTGTTTTGGCAAATAAATTTTTTCTCAAAATCTGCAAGCCCAAGAAAGATCATTGGATGAGCATGCTGTAGCAAATGGCTTATATAGGATTGTTTCAGATCAATTTTTTGTTATAATCTAAGGTAATACCTCCCAGGAGAATCCTTGAAAGCAGATGTTTCCTGTAAGGCTGCACAGTCCTCTAACAAATCAATAACTGTACTGATTTATTTTTAAAAAATGGATCCAGAGTGAAGTTTTAACTCTCCAAATTAACTTCTGAAAGTAAGAGATTTTGACAATATAGAACTTCTAACAGTTATTACTTTTCCTTTCCTATGTTAAGAATCTTATTAAATCCCTTCATCAATTTTCTAAAATATGCCCAGAGAGTGGTTTCTCAAAGACAGTGGAAAGAGACACAAAAGTTGCTTAAAATTGCCACTATTTCAAGGCCCTACAAGTTACACAGTCACAGTTATATTTTAGGTGAATCTATCTGCATTAAATGACATTACAGATACACTTTGCTTGGTTTTGAACAGCAGTTGCAGTGTAATTACTACCACTTAATAGCAAAATATAACTGAGGGGCACATTGCTATTAATCAAATTCCAATATAAAGCTGCATACTATAATAATGGGAGCAATTATTGACTAATGAAACTTTCGACCTGGAAACTGACCCTAACTAAATCCTGTCTTTTCAGAATGGATTGTAGAGTCAGAGAGCTCAAAATAACTTTGTTTCTAGCATTTCCATGTCATAAGCCCAGTAAAGGTCCAAGTAGTATAAAATGTCAAGCATTACATTTTCAAATAAAGAACATAAGAACAGAAGAACGTCATGACCTGAAAATTTGGCAATAAAATAGACTGCTTTCAAAAAAAGTCGTAATATTTACCCTGTATTAGCCATAAAATTTCATCATAAACACTCAGAACTTATCAGCGGTATGTGGATGACTCCTATCAATATAAAAACTTTTAGGTCTTCTGTCTAGGATCTAAAGCCAATTAAAAGTTCTTGGGATTTTCACAATTCTGAGGTCATTATCTACACAGCAGTTGGTAGTCTTTGAGCCAAGTACATAGTACTGGACAGACTATTAGTACCTGTCAATTCTGGAAACAAAACAACAACCACAACAATAACAAAGAAAGAAAGAGGGAGAGAAAGAGAGAAAGAAAGAAAGAAAGAAAGAGAGAGAGAGAGAAAGAAAGAAAGAGAGAGAAAGAAAGAAGAAGGAAGAAAGAAAGAAAAAGAGAGAGAAAGAAAGAGAAAGAAAGAAGAAAGGAGAAAGAAAAAGAGAAAGAAAGAGAGAAAGAGAAAGAAAGAAAGAGAGAGAGAGAGAAAGAAAGAGAAAGAAAGAAAGAGAGAGAGAGAGAAAGAAAGAGAAAGAAAGAAAGAGAGAGAGAGAGAAAGAAAGAGAAAGAAAGAAAGAGAGAGAGAGAGAAAGAAAGAGAAAGAAAGAAAGAGAGAGAGAGAGAAAGAAAGAGAAAGAAAGAAAGAGAGAGAGAGAGAAAGAAAGAGAAAGAAAGAAAGAGAGAGAGAGAGAAAGAAAGAGAAAGAAAGAAAGAGAGAGAGAGAGAAAGAAAGAGAAAGAAAGAAAGAGAGAGAGAGAGAAAGAAAGAAAGAAAGGAAGGAAGGAAGGAAGACAGAAAGGAGCAAAAAAAGATGTGTTTTCCCACCTGGATTTCCAAAAAAAAAACCAAACAAAAAAACCCAGTGTGACACACTGGCTGGCCTTGAATAACTTCCCCTCCCTAGATTTTCACTCTGAACTGGCAGTTTCCTGTATTTTTTCTGACTTCAGGACTTCAGAAGGAAAGCAAAATCCAGGAAGAACTTTGTAGTAGTAAGTAAGCACAACCACAGGAACAACCAAAATCAGTAAGCACAAGATTGTGTTGTAAAAGATACTACCGTTATTAATCCATGTGATAGAGAAAGTATCCTTGGCCTTCTACATCTTAAAGCTAAATATATCTTGGAAATAAGAGTATCCCATTTTATTTCAATGACAGGATTATTGTACAAGCAAATTTGGATATTCAATAATGCAGTGAGGTTATTAACAATATTGGAGTTTAGAATATGATTACTACATGACTTCTTTGACTTCCCACTAAGCTGCATTTGTTAAGTCTTATGTTCCTAACACACATTTGTTCATTGAATGGCTCATATTTTGAAAATTGATTATTTCTATTCTTCTCCTTCCATCCCCAAAATCAAGGGCAAGAATGTACTACACGAAAACTACAGAATATATCCTAGCATACAATTCACTAGCAGGAGATTAATAAACTGAAAACTCCTTACCTAATCTTGTGGTTTCATGGTCAACGGAAATCTATCTCTATTTATGCTCTCTGTTCTTTCCTGCTCACTGGTGAGCAGAGGTTTCAGGCTGTTCTTCTGATCATTATGTAGGATTTGTGATGTTGATTAGTGGATGGGTTTGAAGGTTATGGGGAGATTTTTTAAACAAAAATACAAAAATATATTATCTCTATGGGTTTTTATACAAACAGAAAACCAAATCTTGGAGTATTGTTAAAAACCAGAAGAATATTTCGGGCATTACATTTTTTGCCTAGGTAGTGCCTCAGTTACAAACTTGAAATGGTATGACATTCATATAGTAAATCTGCTGAATTATGCTTTTCTCTGATCATATATTCTATATCCAAATTACAGCTAAGGCTGGATTGGCAGACCGTGCACATGTTCACCCATACTGTTGGTTCATGCATTGGAATTGGGATCAAAAAATGAACTTGCAAGTTGACAATACGGCTGTTTATATTTAGAAATTTAGTTCTTTTACTTGACTCAGAACCAATGGAAGAGAACAGGATCGCAAACAAAAGAGCATCCAAGGGAACTTTCAGTATTACCAGCAGAAGAAGATTTTGTGTAGATTTATGTTTCACTTAATTTCCTTTCATGCTTTGCAGGCTTTTGTGTTTGAGGAGTCTTTAATAAGAACTGTACTTATTTAATCTCTGATATTTGAAGAAAGGACTGATTTTTAACTTGAGCCTTTTTAGAATCCACTTTTACATACCTCTAATAAAAGTTGGGATGAAGAGAGAATGTTTGAAAATCAAACTGCATTCACACCTGTTTCAGACATTTTGAAACTTGATCTAATAGCCTTTTATCGGCCTGAAGAATACAAACATTTCCTTTACTAGAGATTATGAATGAATTACTTCTCCCTCCACGGCAGTCTCGGGGGTTATGTTAGCCCCTTTAGTCTATCAAGAATTCACCCCTAATATATTCACATAAAATGGTTACACACTAGCACTCCTATAAGTGCTAAATTTCACTAGAGTATCAGACTGAACAAAGCCAGAAAACTAGTGTCTTGAGGAAATGCAGAGCTGCGGCTCTCCAGAGCCCCAGGACATTGTGACCAGGGCAGGTGCTCCAGCTCTGAACCCAGCTGGGGCATCTCGCTGTAAAAGCTATCCTAAAAACCTTGGAAAATTATCCTGATATTTGGGGCAAAGCCATAACACTCACCCTGCACTAACATAAGCCTATTGTAGTCCTGGCTATCAACTGACAAATGGAAAAGCAAGAGAAATTTTGTCCGTACTTAAATGAGTAACAAAATTCTCATTACCTGGTTGCTATAATTTTTATCCAAAGCAGTTTACAGAGAATGAAGCTGTACACTTGGTGTTCCTCCTTTCAGATACACACACATTCATCTCATTCAGTTCATGCAACTCATGCAGCATTTAGCACATTCCTGCAAGGAGAGGCATTGTGGTTTGTTTGTTTTTTTTCCACTACTATGCTGCTGTGTGGATCAGGCATAGAGGGATAAAGGCTGTTATGTTAAAGAGAGTGCTAGAATCAGCTGAAAATTAGAAGAAATATCTAAGATAATAAGCTTGACACAGTGAAAATAAACACAGGATCTATTTAACAATACTGAAAAGGGGGGAAAAAAGAAAAAAAGAAGAGGAGAATCAACAAATTATCTTTAAAAATCAAGAACTTTTAAGAAGGCTTATTTAATGGGTTCATCAAATAAAGTGGAACATTTCTTCTATCTATAAAATGCAGTAGTTAATTAATACATCACATGAACCAAGTAAAGGATCTGCCTGAGAATGGCAAAAAGTGTACCTGTGAATCTGTGTGAAGTCAGATGGACATATCCTTTAACTGACCCTTTGTGTGAAGAGTATCCCACATGTACAAATCCTTAACAGGTTAGATAAACACATTAATAATTTTTCCAGTTTATTCTAATTTTGTTTAGGAACTGATACACCAGATAACTAAATTTACAGACTTCTCACTGGAATGAGCACTGCAGTGCAGTCCCTTAAAATCAAAATTCAGATCATTCCTTGACTGCAGTTTTAATCAACAATGCACATTTATATATGACCTCTGTCGTGAGAGAAACCAAAAGAAAGAATTGTAAGAAACTGTTAGCTAGACATGTGCCTCCTTAATTATAAATAATATATTAGTTGTAACTGACATAACTAATATTATAACAAATTATAACTAAATCCTAATGCAGTCTTTAAACATTCTATAGGCTTTTTTACTTACCTAAAAATTTCTAAAGACTTTTCTCTTTTTTTAATATATTTTTGCTGAAATTACTTGATGTTCATAAAGGTAATAGCTATTTGTTCACTACATTTTAAAATAGTCTTTTGCATTTAAGTTTCTCATTGCACTTTAGTATTTCTTACTTAATATTCTAGTGAAAATTAAAACTATACCATTTATAAAATACGTAACCTACAAAGCTATGCTAATTTAGCTAATTCACCTCTTTAACCTTTATTTCTTTTTACATGGAACCACATAAAACAAGTACATAAGTTTCATGTGACATGGTATACAAAAGTAAATTTGATAATTTTAGTCTACGAGATCATAACATAAATTTTTGTGAAGGAAAAAAGTTACTGGAATGAAGACACGTGAGGTCTGATTCCTATTTCACACTACTGTAAATGAGAAGTAATGCTAACAAACAAACAGCCCTACAAATGTGTTGTGATACAATAGAATTTACTATTTTCATCTCCTCTGTTGTGCATCTATAAATATTCACATTCTTGTTAGACACATTCTCCTCTCATCAATCTCATTCACAGTATCACAATGTTGAGTTATGTGAAAGACCTTCTTTGCCAGAATAGGCATGTATCAAAACTTAAAATTCAACCATAAATTCAGGAGATAGATAAATGTGTTCAACAAAATTATGCGTGGTTGAATAAAAAATAGTTCCTTATAAAAGTATTTCATTATTTTCTTACCATAGATAATGAATGAAAGACTTAAAAATCAGTGGTTTAAAAATATGAGTGCCTACGATACAGCAAGCGTCTGCTTGAGTCAGAGCTATTCTGATGTGATTTAGAATTAGTTTTCTTCTGCTCTTTAAATTATAAATGTTTATCTGCCAAGACATGGTTCAAAAATATAAATAAAGTCAAAATTTTTAAGCTGTAGCCATGGAGAATTATCTAGCCTATTCATCTCTACATGTCCATATTTTCCGTACTAAAGCAAGATAGAAAATTTTTTCTGAAATTGCACCTACAGAAGAAAACCAGGAATTTTTTGTACTGGATGATTCCTTGTTCATATGGAGCTTTATTCTTTTCCTTATAATGTGCATTTTGATGCAGAAGCTAAATGTTCCTTACTTCTTCAATAAGCAAACCTGAAGTGTATGATGTTATGGGGTTTTTTGGATTTTTTTTTTTAATCCACTTTTAAATGTATCTCTACCTCCATGTTTAGGCTTTGATTTCAAAAGCTCAAATTTTTCTTTTAGCCCATCCAGCAGTATAAATATACAAGTTCCAGAGCTCAAAGCATTCCTGGGCACTGTTTAACAGTATACACAAAACTGCAATGCCTAAAGACAGTATGTCCACTAATAAAGTGTAAATACTTCTATGATGTGGAATCAGGTACATATCAATATCTCTTCTCCAGTCAAGCACAACTGTTTTTTGCATTGGGTCAAATATTACTAATGAGGAAGTTTATTACAATTCACAACAATTTTTCTGCACAACTATTCCAGTTTATAATAATTTGATAAATAAAATATATTTTGCTAAAAAAAAAAATGCTTGGGTTTTATAATTTTATCAGAACAGCAGCAGTGAGAGCACCTGTGGGAGGCGTGTCCAGGTAGAGGAACTTTTCTACTTAGTACCAGAACTCGGGGAGAAGGTGAGTAAGATGAGAAGCATCAGGGAGATGTGAGAGGGAGATTGATCACTGGATCCACAGCCTGCCTTCCCTGAGACAGGCCCAACAGGCACACAAGATACATACATCCTGATGTGCTCTAATATGAGCCAGAGGGGAAGAAGACCAGCCTAGCTAAACATAGAGTTTTGGCTGCAACTTGGGTAGAAAAGGATAGTTTACAGCCTGTGGAAGAAGGGGCAGGCCACTCGGAAAGACCACAAAGATTTTGTGAGGCTATGCAGGGAGAAAATAAGAAGGGCCAAAGTCGAGCTAGAAATTAATATGGCTAATCCCATAAAAGACAATAATCTTTTTTCTATAAATACATTAACAACAAAATTAGGACCAAGGAAAATCTCCATCTTTTGTTGTATGTGAGGGGAAACATAGTGACCACAGTTAACAGACCTGGCTAACTAAGGAGGTACCAGTTAAAGGGAGGTTAGGAAACATGATGCCCCTCTACAGGAGAGCCAGGAGTAGGATCTGGGGAACTACAGGCCTGTCAGTGTGAACTAGTGTCAGGGAAGGTTATGGAGCAGATTATCTTGAGTGCCATCACGCAGCATGTATAGGCAGCCAGGTGATCAGGCCCAGCCGGTATGGGTTGTGAAAGGCTGGTCCTGCTCGACTCAACTGATCTGCTGTGATAAGGTGACCGGCTTAGTGGATGAGGGGAGGGCTGTGAATGTTGTCTACCCAGAGTTTAGTCGAGTCTTTGACATTGTTTCCCTCAGCATTCTCCTGGAGAAACTGGCTGCTCACGGCTTGGATGGGTGCACACTTCACCGGAAGGTCTGGCCCAAAGAGTGGTGATGAATGCAGTCCTGTCCAGTTGGCAGCCGGTCCCCAGGGCTCAGCACTGGGGCCTGTTCTCTTTAACATCTTTATTAATGATCAGGAAGAGGAGATCAAATGCACCATAGCAAGTCTGCAGATGACAACAAGTTAGGTGGGTGTGTTGATACGCTTGAGGGTAGGGAGGGTTTGCAGAGGTATCCAGACAGCCTGGATCAATGGACCAAGGCACAAAGACTGCTGAAGTTGTAAGAACTTTTTCTCTATTTTGCATATTGACATCAATGAGCATACTGATATCTGATTTAAATGGATTGATTGGGAATTTCCCTAAGTGTTGCCATCATGGAAATATTTTGAAAGATATTTGACATGGCCAAGTATAGACAAAGAAAACGTCCCATCTTTCTCATGCTGGAGAACAATGGGATATTCAAACAGGCAATTGCAGCTTCTTACATCAGTCAGTTAGGTCTTTCTCAGGGCTTTAGAGCATTAGAGCAACAACTATTACAGATGGAGGAGCTGCGTCTTTTCTTTGGGGCCAAGCAATTTGCACTATCACTTTTGAAAGCAGGAATTGCAGTCCTCACTCTCTTATTCCTTCACCTGCTTTGTCACCTGCTCCCTCCATTTCCCCACCAAGTGTACCAGATCTTTTCTTCCTCATTGCAGAAGCCTCGGTGCAACCCTGATTTGCACATTTTGTTTTGCTAACACTGGACTTTGCAAACTCTTGAAAAAAATTTATTTGTTATTCCTTCTTCTGTCAGTAAAAGTATGATTCTCCTCTCCTCTCTTTGTCAAAATATGTTTGGCTTGTCCACCAAATGACCTGCATAACTGTAGCCCAACATCCCAAAAAACAACCTTGTAAGTGTAGACAGAATGGTACGATAATCGTAACTCCTGTCAGGACATTTTAATGAATCTGTCATAGCTGTGATATTAAGGAAAAATATTCAACACATTTCAGAATATTTCAGCCAGAACTGGTTCCCTTTTATTCCATACTGACAATTAACAGAAAATACAATGATAAGTTTTTATATCACCTGTAAATCCAGGCTTAGTTACTGATGATGTTGCATTTGTTTTTATACCTAATGGCCTAGCCTAAATTTTAGTTGCACAACATCCATCTAAATTTCTTTTTGTTGTCAGTTTAGCTGCCTAATTGTAGTGTGAAGCATTTAACAACATGTCTCATTTAAATTGGGATGAAACACTCTTCGTTTCTTTGACATTCTTTACTTGCTGCCCAAAATTTATTGTTATGTCGCAATCTTCTACATGCCTCATCACAACCAACAAAATGTTTTTGGGCAGAGGAACTACTTATATAACAGTTAGGGAAAATTGCATTATAATAGTTATGTATGTATTAGTAATACTGTCAGAGCTATATTGAAGTTAGAATGCTAGAATTGTTTAGGCTGGAATGCAGCTTTTGGAGTCTTTGGTTCTAGCACCCTGCCCACAGCAAAGCTAATGTTTTTGGCCATTTTGTTAGAAATACTTTATTTTATATTTTTTCTTAAATATTTATTTATATGTCTTCCATAACTCTTTTGGATTCTAATTGAATTTACTGCTCAGATACTGAGGATTGAGCAACACTGACCAAGCAGATAGGTATAGGCATAGGTATGTGGTAGACTTTCAGTTACGCCAAAGCTTCCTAGCTCGTTCCATAACACGATGCTTA
>NW_010432130.1:0-11500 GCF_000710305.1 Buceros rhinoceros silvestris
TAGCAGGCCTGGTTCCGGCAGCCGGCAGTCTAGGGGGAGTGCTCCCGTCATGGAGCCTGGAAGTCCGAGAGAGAGGCACTCCTCTGAGCTGCTGCGTTTTCAAAGCCTTGACACGTAACATTGCACCTGACTCCCTTAACCAATTAAATGCAGAATTATCGTATTTGCATGGAATAATTATATTGGTTCATTTCCCAAAACAAGGAAGTTTCAGCTCAAACCAGGAAGTTTCAGCTCAAACCGGGACATCTCATTTGTATGTTTTGGGCTTTGCTTGTTAAATTATAGCTTTTTTTCTCTCTAACCCTTTCTATTTTTTCTAATATTTTTATTGATTTTATTACAAAGCTCTGTAGAATTATGTTACCATTTATGAGTGCAGTATTTTTCCACAAGAGTTAAATAAAATCATAAAAAACCCCTGTATTTAAAATATTGAGACTAACAAAGAAGCAAAACAGTTGGGCAGGCAGTCTGTGATTATACTGTCTAAGCCACTGGTGCACAGTCTGTAAGAACTGCTTTGCTTTAAAGAGGAATTAAAGATTTTTTTAATAGATCTTTCTAGAACACTCTAGTTTAAAAGTAAATGAAAGTTTGTGATAGAATCAATGGAAGTCTATGACAGGAGAATCTGGTCCTGTGTTTCACAGGAGTTTCACTGAGATGAAAGGGATAATTAGATGGTCTCACTGCTGTGATTCTCTCCATCCTGTAAGTGCCATGTAGCCAATCTTAAGTAGCCAGTAAGAAATATAATTTATAAACACTGAGTGACAGAATGTACTAATGCAGAAATATCTTCTTTCTTTATTGTTTACTGCTGCTACAAAGTGCAGAGGAAAAGAGAAAACATACCTTCAATTTGGAGATTACATCGCAAATTACTCAAGATGATTAGCTTTTCAACAGTTACTACAGATAAAGTCCTAATCTCTGTAAAATTTAATATTAACTATTAAAAGAATTCTAAAATTCGAGGATATAAGCAAGGTTTCTTAAATAGATCACAGCCTGTCCTAAGCTATTCTTTATTTCTCATATGACCTATCAGATATTTATGAAGTGATATTAATCTATTTCTGCCGTCAAAATCTGCTTCTGTCAGCATGGTGATACCTCCAGTACAGTTATATCAACCAGGAGCATTAACGTGTAAGGATAAAATCAGAAATGCCAACATATAAAATGAAATATCTGTGATCAATCTTACTAATAAGAAAGTGCCCTGACTTAGTTAGAACAGAACTAACTCTGTTCAGTGATTTTACTTTCCAGCTCAGTCTCTTCCAAGTGACTGCACTGCTTGATGTTAACGCCATATTTTTGCAGACAGTGTCTGCTTGCAGAAGTGATAACACTTGATGCTTACAGTCACTGCCAGGGACTGGTGTGCAGAAAGGCTCTTGCTGATACTTTCTCCTGTGAAGACCAAGGTCACTGCTCAATCCTGTGTACCACGGTGGGGGTGCAGTAGAGTAGAGGCTGCACCTGTGGGGAGGAGCAGACAGGACAGGTGACCCTACACTGACCAGTGAGGTGTTCCACCCCATAGACGTCATATTTGGTAGAAAGCTGAGGGATCACAAGAGTCAAACTCTCTAATGGCTAGTCTGAGAAGGACAATCTGCATTTGATCCCAGTCTTCTTGAATCCAGTTCCAGAATCCAGCTCCTAAATCAGTCTGCTGCTGAGTTTAGTCTGTGAATTCTCCAGCATCTGCTCCAGTGACAGGGGCAGCATCAGTGGTGATTGTGACACGATTACCATTGGAGGGGTTGTTATTTTACGTATTTGTATCTATTTCACTTTATTGATATTATTTTCATTATTTTCGTTAATGAAGTTTTACTTTTTCAATCCCTAGGTTTCTCTAACTTAGTCATTTTTGCTTCCTCTTTGGGAAGTGAGAGAAGTTACTAGAGAGCATCTGTCATTCATCTAGTGGCTGGCCCAGCCCTACCTTGTGACAATAAGAAATTATTACAATAAGAACAGAACTGGAAAGGTTTTAGTATCTTAATCAATGTCACCTGTTGGCTAAGGCTGGCCAGTCATGGGATGAAATCTCTCTCTAATGAGCCCTCTTCCCATACCAGGAAAAAGTGTTAAGAAAAGGAAGAAAAAGCTCGTGAGGCCTCTTAAGTTTGGGAAACTAAAACAGTTTTAATAACAGTAGAAAGATATTGTATACAAAAAAACCCCAAGATATTAACAAGTTTATATAGGATTAGAAAACTGGTGCAGCGAGGGTTAAACTGCAGTTAAAGAAACAGCAGCAATAGGGAAAAAAAAACCCTACCAGTCAGTTCAATGGCAGCAGCACATGGCCGTGGGCAGGGACCAGGAGCAGCAGCGATGGTCCATGGGCAGGGCCAGGCCGACGAGCAACGGCAGGAACACTCACCAGCAGCAGCAGTGGGGAAAAGGACAGTGGCAGTCATGGCTGGCAGCATGCAGCTAAGCAGCAACAGTGGCAGTTGGTCATGGCCCTAGGGAGAAAGTGGAGGTAGGGATCGTGGCAGGCAGCAGTGCTAAGTGGCAATGAGAAGGGGAGTTGTGAGCAGGTGGCAAGCAGCAGCAAGCAAAGGTCAGTAGTGGCTCATCCAA
Source organism: Buceros rhinoceros silvestris (assembly GCF_000710305.1). NCBI lineage: Eukaryota > Metazoa > Chordata > Aves > Bucerotiformes > Bucerotidae > Buceros > Buceros rhinoceros. The sequence goes on from NW_010432130.1 coordinate 2,611, forward strand.
GCAGCATGAGAAAAAGGTGAAGTTTACATCGGCATGCCGCTCCAAGAACTCCACAACCAGTGAGATGTGCTTATGTGCAGGGAAGGAATACACTAATTGGCTGTTTGATATGTCCATCACAAACAAACCAGCCCTGTTTATCTTAAACCAGGACAATCAAAGAAGGATGATGTGAACACACAACATTATAGTAGGATTCATGGTCTTTGATTACCATAGCCTAATGCTCAAAAAAGGCTTTTTCAGAAGTCTGCTGACAAATAAGTCACAAGTATTCATTTTCTCAATCATTTAAAAATAAATCTTGCTACCTGCATTCTCCATTGATTTGTTAGACTGCAACTTTTTCAGTTCATGGCCTAAGAAACACACTTTCTACACAAAGCCAAAACTTTATTGTCAGTGAAAATGAAATCATAACAGTCTAATCAAAGAACTATTGTTTTCCCTGATGTAATACGTGCATGGAAAAGCAAAAAAAAAAAAAAAAAAATGCCAAGAATTATATTACAAAAGAAATGTCAATAAAAACAGTTTCAAATGCTAACATACACTTCCTAGTAAATGTAGCATGACATATGCTTGCTTTTCTACTGCCTATTGTGTTCTTTATGTTAATAACAGCGGTTTGAAATGAGTTTCAACAGTGAGTAGTCAGCATTTTTCCATTGTAGGCCAATATTGACTTTGGTGGTGAGGGGTTTTTGTGGTGTTTAAGACAAATTCAGATAATATCTAACAAATCATGATGTCTGAGTGGGTGATAAGGTTCAAATGATGTGTCTTGGTACTATTAATATCGACACTATCACTTATAGGCTAAAATATTCAAACATAATCAGGAGGCTTATGCAAGTGATACCACTAGCCATGATGAGTAGTTTCTAAAGCATGTTGACTGAGATCAGGAAATTCTTCATAAATGTCTTAAAGAATTAGCTGAAGTAATCTTGGAACAGCTACCTAGCTTTTTTCTCACAAAGGACAGCACTAGTGTTACAGTCCACTCTGCCTAACTTTTGTTTTGAGAAGAAAGTTGGAGCAAAATTTTGAACAATGTGTAAACAATCAGAAGACAAGAGGGGATGCATAGTAGTAACTGAGAATTACTTAAAAGCAAACATGGTGGAATAAAACCGAATTAAGAGTGTGACAAATTGTCGGCCCTTCTAGATTAAAAGCAGTAGATGTCATATGTTTTTGTCATTTGGTAATCATTCTATCACTGTGTCTTATGTTTTATAGGCAAGAAAGAAAAATATGGGTTCAATTAAACAACTGTAAAATGGGTCGAGAAAGGTAATACAGGAGAATCGTAATCAGTAGTTTGACATCAAAAATGAAATTTGATCTTCCATGTGTCTAAGAATATTTGATATTTTTATCCGCACGTTGAACGTAAAGTTATATTCTTTCTAGGTGTGCATGTAACTAAGCAGGAAAAGATTTCAAGTATGGTGAAATTTGAAAGCATGGTGGAAAATGAGTAGGTTGGAAAATACTGAATGAATTCTAGAAAGGACAAAGGTAAATAGATATACAGTCAGACATAAAGAACTCTATAAATACAAGGTGTAGAGATATTTTATTCTATTCTATCCTGCTTTCTTCAAGAAGAAAGAAATTATTTATTATTTGTAGTCTAACTCCGGTTCATTGAGTAACTAGACAGTGTGTTTCCTTATTGTACTTGATCTGTATGTGGTTTGTATCAAACTCTCAAAGGCGCACCTTGAAATGGTGAAGATAGGTGGTGCCAGTAATTTTTTGTGGAAAATAGCACAGAAAAAAGATGAACTGGCTTGACTAACATGTTTCAGCTTCAACCATTCATCATTCTTACATTCAATTATTTACACTACACTGGCATCCTGTCAAGACTGAAGACTAAGTGTGTTAGACTGCAGAAATATAAAAACACAACAGTTCCACACAGTTTGTGGAAAGCCTTCTCTACAAATGTGCTGTAGATTAATATCAGATGCATATTATCTGCAGATAATTTCAGAGTTATGTTCTGTCTGCTTTAAAAATTGCCAAAATTGTTGGTAATTTGATACTGAATTTCCTATGATTGCTGAAGTTCACAGGAGCTTCCATCAAAATTCTGATGCAGAACTCCCTTTGTAACACTTCCTGAGTCTATATGAGTCCATGGCATCCAAACTTCAAGTTCTACAAGTTACTCTGGGGAGCAGACTTGGATTTTGGGGAGGAAGTTCCCATATAACTGCTTGGGAAGTGTTAAGCTTATCTTTGTCATGATAATCTCCTTAACTAGTGTGATCAGCAACTAGCAATTATTAGCAATCTGAGTCTTGTAACTTGATGACTTTATGAGGTTCTTTTCACAAATGGTTTTATGGATTTTGCTTCTGAGCTCCCTCTTTACAACCTAAATGTTTTTCCACATGAAACATGACTTTTGAGTGGTGGTATCATGCTAACTACTGTTTCTGCTTTTCCTTAATGTATCGGGAGCAATTTGTGTGTTACAATCTGCCATACTTGAGATACAAGACTTGAATTTTTCTGCTTATTCAATGAAAAAGATTTTACAAAAACTGTTGAGATTCTTTCTACAAGGGCATGGTTTTCATATGCAGATAATATGAATATGTTGCTAAAAAACCTTAGGTTAGAATTCTGTTGCCAGACAAAACAAACAAGTTCGTGAACTAGACTGATGGGTCCTTTTTGACATTTTTTTTCATCTGTATTGCTAAGGAGGCAATAGTTGTTATATTTTCATGGGATCTATCTTTTCTTCTCTCCCCTAACATTTCAGGTAATACCCCTCTACCTACTCTATAGAGGAGCTGCTCTCCTCTACAAGATGAAAATCCTCTGATCACGACCTAACTGCGTTTTATACACATCCTACCAGAAAAAAACCAAACCAAACAAAAAAACAAAACACCCCCACCCCACAAACAAATGAAGAAAAAAAACCCCAGACTTGCAAACACAGTATAAAACTAAAGCATATGCACTGACCTAGAAACAACATGAGCCATTGCGCTCTCAAACCTGCAGAAAGAGCAGTGTGGACTGTGTATGTGGCACTGAATGCAAAGCATGACGTGATTGGTACCTGTGCACGTCCATATTGCTGCCTTTGAAGGTAGCATTACATTCCTTGTTCCATGATCCAGTTCCTGCTAACCATTTACAACCAAGAAATGACATGGATTTCTATGTATCTGTGGAATCATGAATAACAAATTGCTGTAAGGAAGAGCATGATCTGGCCTAGGAAATATAGTAATAATTTACTCCAAATACCCTTGCTTCTGTTTAACATCCTTACTACCTTTCTTTGTATGTTTTCTAAAGGTGAAATTCTAGATCGGATGTCAAGAGGTAAAGAAGTCTACAAATTAGTCTTTCCCTTCTAGCTTTTTAATAATTCAGTGTTAAAATTCTGTGTGGCTTCCAAAACTAACTTAGTTTTGTAGCCTTCTCTGATCCTCATGTGGATATAACTCAGCTGACAAATTCTCTCTTTTGGGGCATAATACAATTAAGCACATATGGAGAACATCAGTATCATAGATACTTTAGAGATTATTAAGTACCCTTATGTTATGTAACTCCATCATCCTACCAGTGCATGATTAGTCCCTATAACATTGCCTTTTAGTGCTGCATCACATTTCAGAAACCCAGACTTATGGTGTGATGACTTCATGTCATAAAATCGGAAAACAGAAACTCTGGGTTCAGCACACATTCTATTTTTTTAAAAAGTTTCCCTCCATTTAGTCCTATTCACATTCCTACTGTACTTTAGGTATATATAGACTCCATATATCAATGGGTTGCTATCTCCTATCTGTATGAGAAGAGGGAAGGTTTAATACAAATAGAAACACTTTGGACAGGAAAGCACAATGAAACCTGAACCACCTGAGACCATTAGTCTCTTTTTTCGTAAATCAAATTTATGCACAGATATTCTTAAGAAAATGTCTAACAGAATGACAAAGAGAAGGATCTTTGTTTCTAAAGAAAAGCTCACAAAAAGAATGAATGAGCTAATCTATTTTCATGACATAGTGTATTATGGACAAATCCTTAATTTCATAATTATGTAAAAGGCTTCAGAAGTCAAAGGACTTGTGTGTCACATCTGTTCTATTAGGAAAGCTGTCCTCCAGTTGTTGCAGATAAGCTAAAATGTAACCACAATACTTAACATTCTCTCAGGTTTTCTGGGAGCACTTGCTGCTTTAACAGAAAAAAACAGACGAAGTGAATTAAAATGACCTTGCTTCTTTGAACTAGTAAGGGTTGGTGTGTGCAAGCATTAAATCAATGGCTGGCATCAGCCTTGCTCAGCTGTAGGGAGGTCTGTAGTATTCCACTCATAACTTCAGTTGTAAAGAATTTGTCTTTTACAGCATCCAACACTCCCTCTATTCTCCTCTCTACCCACTGTGCTAACACCTGTCTCAGCTAGGACTTCGGTTTGAGGGTGGCGTAATGACTTGGCAGTAGTGCTGCACAATTCTACATTGTAAAAGTAGATTCCTGCAAGACATCAGGGCTCTCACTCTTCCCATCAAGGTGGTCTGGTAATGAATGCAAGAAATGCATTGTGTTTTACTTTCTAAATTTCTTCTGGGTAAAGTTTTATGTATGCATTTTAGTGAAACTGATTTGGGTTCCTTTGTTGCTTATTTGTTTTAAAGACAATTTTCAGCTACTACATGCTAGATGTTTAAAAAAGTATAGTTAAGTCCATACTCAATAAACAAAGAACCTTTCCTGTAAAACTCTAGCTTAAATGCTTTTCAACTACTCTGTTTTAAAGAAATTATGTTTTAAAAATATCTCCAAAAATCATAATTTCATATTCACATCTCACAGTATGGATCCCCTTCACTGAACTCATAAACTTCTAAGAACAGCATTATTATCAGTTTCTCCAGTGTCCTGGCACAGGATCATATCAAAATTAAGATTTTTGTTTTGGTTTTTTGTTTTGTATTGTTTTAAAATATTTATTTGTTTTATTTATTTGTTTACTTATTTCCTGGGAAAATAACAGTGATGGAAAAAGTTTGCCTACTGGGAATGCAAATCGATACAAATAATTAATGTCGCGCTATATGTGTCACAGTTCCTTTGTAAATATTTTTCACTGGGAGTTGGACCCACAAAAAGAGACACTCGGATGCACATGAGTATTTGTATATTAAGTATACAAACTGCACGGAGATGAAGTTTGAAATTATTTCCTGAGTAACTGAAAACTCTCTTTTTTTTTAGTCTTTCTATTTTTTTTCATCTTTTGTCCTTCCAACATTTCTAATTAGCTAAGTAGATGGATTTTATCATTTGAGTACGTATATACATCTGTATCAACTTGAAAACTTTGATTTTATCCTAAGGATACAACACACTTTTTTCTTTATCTTAGTTTCAGCTTCATCTCATTTCACACACTACTGACTTTCCTCTACTCTCCTGTTCTGTTTCCTATATTAAGCTGCTTCCTACATCTGGAACAAGTTTCTAACCTGTAAACCAGGAACAACCAATGGTTTCTTTCAACAATCCTTGTAATTCTCACCATTGCCAAGTCTTTCTATTAATATGACAGTTTAGTTTCCATAGTCATTAGCTTGAAGATACAGAGGCACACATGTGTGCACACATGTTTCTTTGTGATTTAAGAATCTCACTACAGAATTGTGTCTGTTTGACGGTGACACATACACTCAGAATGCCTTACACACACCGGAAAGTGGAAAGAAGTCCACTTTTCTGTCACAGGAAATCAAAACAACCATCACATCGTGTGCTCTTTCTCTGTATTGACACTCATATATCTTGCTAAATGCAAAGAAAATACAGGGATCCAGAGGAAACAAAAAGAGTGAGTTATTTAGAATTTCTTGTGCCTAGTCACTTGTTCTTTAAAACATATTTGCAATTTTGATTCTAAAAACTGTTTGGAGCCTTTTTCCATAACGAAAATATTATACGTAGTTTCTCCTCCTCCATCCCTTCCCTTACTAGTAATAAAGCAAGGAAATTTCTGGAAAAATGGATAAAGTATTTGTTAAAAATTATAAACTTGTGCCGTGTAATTCAAGGGGCACTGTATAATAACCTATATAATCTAACATACTGTTATCACGTGAATATAAATTATTCCTCAAAGATCAACATGAGCTACAAGGAAGGAGGACAATTACTTTGAAATTCCTTTAGTAAGATAAATTATACAGAAAAATAAAACAAAGGCTTTTTTGCCTACATCCATGAATCCATGGCTATAAATTCCTTTATATAATTTAAAAGAAAATCTGTTGTTTAGTTACGATATATATGTTTAATATAATTTCTGTTAACAGGTATGAAATTACTTATCCTTAAAATTTCCTTGACAAAGTGTCTCACAGAGCCTCTTTCCGACCAAAAGAATCAGAAATCAATAATACTGGTGTAGGTTTACTTCCGGTAAACATTATGTGTCCCAACGTACCATATCACGATTTAGTGCTCTGATGAAAGAAGCAGCTCTTTGGAGGTGTACGGTCTCGTTTTCACTAGCTTCCTTCCATAGTACTTGAGAGAATGTTTTGCAAATAAGAAAATTTTGTATTTTTAGCATCTGCTAGAAGACATTTAAGTGTCTCTGTTTACATTCAGAACAAGTAAGATCATTTAAATCCCTGCGTATCTTTGAAGGAGGAAATAATAGTCATCTTGCAGCTCAGGGAATACTTTCACACTGAAAAATATATTAAAGTGTCTTCCTATTCAAGGATCTTGGATTGTAGCTTGGATTGTAGTGGAAGAGACTAAATCTTTAAATTGCTGTCAGAGAAAGTTTGACTTTCTGTTAGACCTTTTATTGATACTGCATTTAAATGAAATCCTAACTATGACTGTTTTGTAATGTAAGCAATATTACACATAAAGACATTTAAATAACACAAAAATCACAGAGTTAATATTTAAGAAGTGTTAATACTAGGACATGCATATTGAGTTGCAAACACTTGTTCAGACAAGTAACTTACATTACAAAAATGGAGTTTGTAATCAAGTGTAAACTTTGGGCATTTAATCCAAACATTTTCAATTTAAGCTACATTTAATTTTTAATGAAGAGTTTTATATATGCATGCAAAAGAGACAATTTTTTAAATCTTAGTTTAAGATGAAACTAAATATTCCATTTAATCCCAAATAATTTTGACCAGTGAAGACATTTTTATAGTTCTGAGTGGAAAGAATTCTTATGAAGTCATGCTTTTAAGATCTTGGGCCTTTCTTCTGCATCTTACACAGATTTATCTTAGACAATATAACTCTAAACAGTACCAAGCAGAGGACAATGGACCACCCACAGCAGGCCCAAGTAAATGTAGTTATTGCTCATCTTGGATAGAATGCATTGGGCACTTTCTCAACCACAGTCTTATGTCCAACAGGCTTAAAACCTAAAATTCTGCTTGAGTTTTCTTACTCCTTCAAAAGACAATTTGGCTTAAGAAATAGTATGTTTCAATCAAGGAAGCCTGAAGTATTTGGGAGCCATATAGAATAAACAGAAGATACACAGTATCTTCTGCAGCAATACGTATGAACAGTGACAATCTGGAGTTCATAATTAAAATTAATAGAAATTATAAAAAGCTGGATATTAATTCAGTTGTATGTGTAAGTTCAGCCATGATGTATAATCCTGTGTGGTTTTGGTTCATAATGCAAGCCTGTGTACCTAACTGGCTTGTAATTAAGCAAAGCTGTGTACAAGCTTGTTTACTATCCATGAAGTCCTTGAGGAAGAACTTGGAGGATGACAAGAGAAGTTCGATCTCACAGAATGAGAAGATCCCTCATTTTAAAAAATTAATTTAAAAAAATTCTTCCTTATACGTTGCTCCTTGTCCTGTCACTTCAGGCCTTTCTAAAAAGTCTCCCTCTACCTAACTTAAAAGCACCCTTGAAGAACTGAAAGGCTGCAACAACATCTTGCCAGAACCTTCTCTGCTCCAGGCTGAACAGCGCCAACTCTCACAGCCTTTCTTCACAGCAGAGGTGATCCAGCTCTCTCACCATTTCCATGGCCCTACTCTGGACCTGCTCGGACAGATCCATGTCTTCTTGTGTTGAGGGCCCCAGACCTAGATGCAGTTCTCTGGCTGGGAGAGTGAATCACCTCCTTCAACCTGCTAGTTGTGCTTCTTTTGACACAGCCCAGGATACCTTCGGATTTCTGAGCTGCAAGCGCACATTGCCGGCTCATGTCTAATTTTTCATCCACCAGCATCCCCCAAGCCCTTCTGCACAGGGCTGCTCTCAATCCATTCATCCACCAGTCTATACTGATGATGGGCATCGTCCTGACTCAGCTGCAGGACCTTGCACTTGACTTTGTTGAACTTCATGACGTTTGTTCACATGGGCCCACTCAAGTCTGTCAAGGTCCTTCTCGATGCCACCTCTTTCCTCAAGTATATCAACTGCACTACTCAGCTTGGTGTCATCTGCAAACCTGCTGAGTCAAACACACTGTCTATGCCAGTAACAAAGATACTGATTCTTCCCGGCCCCAGTATGGTGTCCCCCTGAGGGATACCACTTGTTAATGACCTCCATGTGGGCATTTGTGATGGGTTTTAATTATCCTTCTTGTGTTGAAGCAGACAGGCAGACTCCAGGAGCTCTCCTGCTACCTCTGTTCAGGTGCTTGTACACAAAGGCAGGGCTCTGGACCCCTGTGGAGAGGGTGCCTGCAAGTCTGAGTTTTGTCGAAAACTCATTTAGATCCCATCTCTGATAATTGACCACAGTGCACGTCTATCTACTATATAAATGGGAGTCTTGTCAAAGAGCCAGCATGAGCAACAAGCACGAAGCACAAGGC
>NW_010432131.1:0-9886 GCF_000710305.1 Buceros rhinoceros silvestris
ACCCCAGTTCCGGGAACGGATGGGACAGCCTTGCTCCCCGGCGCGGACACCTTGCAGCGCGCCGTCCCTCACCCGGGTTCCCCAGCGCTGCCTGTGTGCGCCCACCCCTCTCCTGAGTTTAAGTTTCTTGTCCCTCCCCTCCGTGCTCGCCCGGCGCGGACACCTTGCAGCGCGCCGCCCCTCACCCGGGTTCCCCAGCGCTGCCTGTGTGCGACCACCCCTCTCCTGAGTTTAAGTTTCTTGTCCCTCCCCTCCGTGCTCGCCCCAACTTTTTACTGCAGTTTTCTGGCTTTCCTGACGAGCGAGACAGGTGTAGGGTTTCTGTAAGGGAACCGGCTTTTTTGTTAAACCTGCAATGAAAAGCGCCCTTTGACACTTGGTTTTCGTTGGGCTCTGTCCCTGTAGGGCAAACTGGCACCAACTGTCGCCAACCTTCACAGTGTTTTCTGGGCGTGAATGAATTAATCCAGAGCCGGCTCCCTCAGTGGAGCTGCCCAGTCTTTCTGAAGTCTTTGTGTAGTGACTGAACCCCCTTTCAGGAGTCCCTTTTGTGAAGGGAGCTGTTTTCGTCTTTATTGCAGCCACTTGGTGAAGGGCTTTGGTCCTTTTTGGTGGGAATTGGCAAGCGCTTCAGGGAGAGGGCACCCAGCCTGCTCTCCTGGCAGGAAGGAGGGGTGTTTAGTAAGCTGACATAAAACAGCAGAAGGGAGGTCATGTGCATCTTCCGTGACAGCTCTAAGGGTAACCTTGGCAGGAAAATGAGGGAGAGAAAAGGGAAAGTAGATGGCAGCAGATAGGGAAGGTGCAGGACTTGAGGCAAACTGCAGTCTGTGCCTTCTGCTGGTGGACAGTGCTGTGTTTAGTGGTGACCACCCGTATGCTCTGTTGGGAAGCATTGTGCTTACCCACATGCTTTACAGTCAGTAGGTTAAACTGAACACAGGAGACAGAAACATGAAATGTGCAAAATTCCCTAGAGCAAGTTATTTTAGAAATTCTAATGTTGGTTTGTGTTTAGATTCGTAATGCACCCTTTTCCATTTCCGGTATGCGGGCAGGGGCACGGTCCCTGTTCGATGGGGATGCCCGACTTCCTTTGCTGGTTTGCGGTACAGCATTGAAACTGCTAATTTAAAGACCTTTGCCTGGAGGCTAAACCTTTCTTATAATTGATTTGCTTAGAACCTCATGGCTGTGCTTAGTGCACTGTAATGCAGAGTAATTCCACCTGCCGCTCTGTGATGTGATGGGAGTGTCCGCCCTGATCAGTGATATAAAACTAATCTGATTTAGTCTTAGCGATTGTAAATTGGTACAGAAGTACATTTTCCCACAGTGAGTAGCGTGGAACAAAAGATAGATGGAGGTGAATTTCTACCTGTTTGTTTGTTTGTTTGAGTACAAATGTTGGGGACAAGCTAAAGGAACAGTATTGGCAGGCACGTAACTCGAGTTATATGTAGTAGCCCATGGCTACTGAAAGGAGGTAGAGTCACATTTATTCTTTTATCATTTCCTGTATTACTCTTTTAATTGCTGTGAATGCTGAAACAAAGGTATGAATTACCTCTCTAATCAAGTAGAAAATACAGGAAGGCAAGAGGATAAACCTGTCTGAAGAGTTAAGCTTAAGAATTGCAAGCACAGGGGGCAACCTGTGTTTCCTTTCGCTAACAAGCATGGTAACCTCGGGCATGCAGCTCCGCAGGCTGAGGTTTGTTGTTCACCAGGGTTCAGCTGCTGAGGAAGAGGTGTTTATTCTGAGCCCTGTGTTCCCAGGCAAACACATGTGCGCGAATGAGTTTTCCCTGTGAAATGTGGTGGTTGGAAAGCTTTATCACAGGAGTGGAGAAGGAGCTTTTGCTTCAGTTACTGCTGCAAGTTCCCAGGACTGTTTTCTGAGGTCACCAACAAGCTGTACATCAGGTCTCTGGGATGCTGCTGGCAGTAACATGGGGAATGCCTTGTTGACCTGGCCAAGTTAACAGAAGTCTCTTGGCAATGGAGTGTGCCTTTATGATGAGTGGGACATTGCGTTTGGAGAAAGGCAGGGGTCCTGTTTTCAGCTGAGGCACTGCTGGATGGTTGGGGTTTTTTTCTTGTTAAAAAAACCTTCTCTGTGTGGGTTCTGGCTTGACAGCTGTGTAGTAAATTCTGGTATCTCCTTCAGGAATCGATTAATTTGTGAGGGTAAACCATGCTTCTCTTCAAGCATGAAGAGAACAGCTCAGAATACATTGTGTACAGATGAAATCGGGTAGTAATTCCTGTCATGAAAGGGGTGGTAGTGATACCTGAGAGAAAGTTTTTTTCAGTTTGTAACCCTGCCAGGAACAATTCTTCAGACTGTAGTCAGGTAATCCCAAAGGGGGTTGATAAACAGTAGTCTGCTCACTGGGGAGGGTAGTATAAATGAGGAGGGATGAAACAGGAGTGCTGAAGTCTGCTTCTACCACCATCCTGTGCTGGCTGGGTGATATTCATCATGTCACAGGTGTGGAGTATTGCTAGCAGCAATGTCTGCTAGCATCTCCCCAAGCAGTTACGTACATTTATTGGCTTGTGAAATGGTGGGTCTGTCTTCTTTGTAATGGCTTTCTGACCAAGCTGGTTTCTGTAACAGCAGTGAAGGCTTGGGGCTGTGGGAACTAATGCTAGTTAGGACCATAAAACCAACATGAGAGAAGCATTGGCGTTAGGGGTGCAGTTTGCTCAGAGGTCAAAACCACAAAAATGCGTTCTGTGGAGCAGAAGGTGTGCCAGGGAACTGCATGTCAGTGAAGGATTATGTTTAAGGCAGCTCCTTCTGGAAAATTACCTAAAGCAGCCCAGGGGAAAAGGACCTGAGGGTGATGGTAAATAGCTGGCTGAATAGGAGCCAGCAGTGTGCCCAGGTGGCCAAGAAGGCCAACGGCATCCTGGCTTGTATCAGCAATAGTGTGGCCAGCAGGAGTGGGACAGTGATTGTCCCCCTGTACTCAACATTGGTGAGGACGCATCCCGAATACTGTGCCCAGTTTTGGGCCCCTCACTCCAAGAAGGACATTGAGGTGCTGGAGTGTGTCCAGAGAAGGGCAACAAAGCTGGTGAAGGGTCTAGAGCACAAGTCCTCTGAGGAGCGGCTGAGGGACCTGGGTTTGTTTAGCCTGGAGAAAAGGAGGCTCAGGGGAGACCTTATTGCTCTCTACAACTACCTGAAAGGAGGTTATAGTGAGGTGGGGGTCAGTCTGTTCTCCCAAGTAACAAGAGATAAGACGAGAGGAAATGACCTTAAGTTGCACCAGCAGAGATTTAGGTTAGATGTTAGGAAAAAATTCTTTGCAGAAAATGTTGTAAAGCATTGGAACAAGCTGCCCAGTGAAGTGGTGGAGTCACTATCCCTGGGGGTATTTGAAAGTTGTGTAGATGTGGTGCTGAGGGACATGGTTTAGTGATGACCTGGCAGTGCAGGGTGAACAGTTAGACTCGATCTCTAAAGGTATTTTTCATCCAGAATCATTCTGTGATTCTATTGCTGTGGCTTTCCCTAGTGCCCTTACAGAAGATAAGCCTTTTTAACAAAGCAAAATCAGCAAAGAGTTTACTGTGAGTGGAGGTGTATAAACCATAAGGGCATGATCAAAAAGCAGAGTGCTTTGACATGAAATGCCATGGGATACATCTGAGAGCTTTTGATGAGGAAATTGTAATCTCTGTCCAAAGTACTTCTGTCTGGTACTTACAGAAATGAGGACCTTATATTTGATATGGAGTGAGCTGGGCTCAGTAGACCTGGGCAAAATGTGTTTTATGGAAATCAGGAAAAGAAAAACCCAACCGAGCTTACAGTAGTGTTTTGCTGGAAAATGTCACCATCTGTAGTACATCTGGAACTCTGTGGTGCTGTTTATAATTGCTTTTTTTTTTTCAAAGCTGTGCGATGGCATGTGGGTGTATAGCAAAATTGTGTCCTCAAAGTCAAATTGGGCAGGGTCTGAACAGGTTTAGCAGTTGTTTCTAAAATAATGGTTTGTATTCCTGCGGCTACAGCGTATTCAGCACTGGGTCAGCTGAGCATTTTGTTAGGAAAAGCTCACCTTCCCTGAGAAGGCTTCAGGGAAAGGACCAATTCGTTCAGTAATTGTGAAATTCTTTAGAGTGCTAAGTGGTGCTGCAACAGTGGTGAAAAAATACTTCTAGGAGTGGAGGTGTGGCCTTTATGTTATTCCTAACCCTTTCTACTTGAGAGTATAATGGTGGTCAGGTGAAAAATCATGCTTTTACTTTAGTGCTGGTGGTTCTGGCAGATTGTATTTTGTCATTATTATTTTGTGATCTGGATCTTGAAAATAATTAGTATTTTTTTTCTGCTCACCGGGAGGTGTGCATCTGCAGCTCTCCATCAAGCACAACAGTCTGCTTTCTGAAAATACCTTTTATCAGTCGAACATCAGCCTGTGCTCATAACAAAGCCACTGAAAGGCCTGAAATCCCAACTACTGTATTTGATACGCTTTACAGATGTTTCTACATGAATCACCATAACTTCTGTTTTTTACTATAGGCTGTTCTCTTTGGAATTACTCTGTTACAGATTCTGTTGCGTTTGTGTTTCATCTGATTCCTGAATGCAAGCTATTGTAATATTGTGACTGATGCTTAGCAACTGCCGATTTCATATTTCTAGACTTCCAGAAAGAAAACCTCAGGTAAAGCTGGCATTCCACCTTCACAGAGAGATTTAAGGAGAAAAATTGGCCTAATCACTGGAAACTGAGGATAGGCATGGCTAAGTTCCACTTCACATCATTCACGTGTTCCTGTGTCTCTGGCATTTTCTCTGCCCTTCCTGTATTTCTGGTAGTTGCTAAAGGCCACCACTTCCTTGGTCCATGTATGGATACATGCAGGCATTGCACGCCACACAGGCTTCGCTTCTCCTGTGACCATCTTTGTAAAATAGTTTGAGAGTGGCTCCAAAAAGACATTAGAGAAGAGGTGAATATTTTTTTTATTCCAGCTTTGACTAGGGAAGGGTCAGTGCTTCTTTGATAGGTTTTACATAATTGTCATAATCTTTATACACTATATTAAGCTAACTTCTCTGTATTTTTTAATGGATGTATTTCTGCAAAGATTTTAAAAAGTAGTGTAAGTGAATGTTTTCTTCGAAAACCTTGAGATCTTTTGACCTATCTCTTGGAGCTGGCGGGAAAAATCAAATTTTTGCTTTAATCTTAAACATAATGTTCAGTAATCTAGACAGAAATAAATATTATAATGCTGGCAGTCATTAGTAATTTTCTTCATAATAAAAAAGGATCTAAATATGAGTTAGCAGTGCGTTAAATACCTTTCTAGTATATAAATGATTTAAGAATACATGACAGATTTTAAATGCACACTGACATTCCCCTTGCACATAGACGTGTAGTATCTATGCTAAAGGGGCTGGATTAGAAGGATAGATTGTTCCTGGTAAAGGAACAATGAAATAGCTTAAAAATGAGAGGAAACGGTGAGGGAAAAAAAGCTATTTGAAACAGATTTATCCAGTGAGGCACTCTGGGTTACGAAGTGCTAAGCACCGTCTGTTTCTGCACTTTGACAGCAGTCTCTTTCTTACCTGTGAAACTGATACTGTTACTATGAAATTAATTGTGAGTAGTCAGCAGCCCTTCAGAGGTACAGTGAACACAACCTGGTAGAATGACAGAAAGTAGGATGAGGAAAAGAATTATTAAGTAGAAGGACCAAAAGGAAACATGAATAGCAAATGTTTTGGAAGCCTTCCCAATCCAGAGGAATTGGCTCCTAACTGCTTTAGTTAAATTTAGTATGTTTTTCTCCTATAGGGAAGCAGTATTGACATTTGTGCCCAAGGATGCTGGTATAGTTTAGAAGTCTTAATCATTATATCTGGTATGTAAAATGTGGCTGTAGAGAAGGGGGAATTAGGCTGTCCTCCCTCTGCTGTGTAGATTTGGTACAAACCAGCAGAGGAGGTTTAAGGCATGTGTTTGGAAAGAAGTTTTCTAGTAGTGAGGATGGTGAAGCACTAAATGGAATCACCTGTGAGGGTTGCAGAGCAGGCAAGATCAATGACTTGCCTGGGTTTTTTTTTTTGTAGATGCTTTCTACAAGTTTTTCCTGCGGAGCATACCCTTTACAGTCAAGTTTACAAACAAGAAGCGTGCTTTTTGAAGTTACTCTTCCCTAAGTGTCACAGTCCCTGAACCACAAAACCCCCTGGCACAGATTTTCTGTGACTCAGTACCTCCTTTGAAGTAATGGTAAGCAGGGGCAGAAGCTCCATTTAATGTCTATGTAAACAGGCACAGCATCGCTGCAGCTTGAGCTGTCCCTCTGACTTGTAGTGCAGTCACGTGAGTTTTGTTGAAGCAGCTTTAAATGACCTGAGCAATGCAGGATGCCTGTGTGAGAACAGATAGGGAAACGGGTTGTGCTCGTGGTTTAACCTGTAACATTTTCCTTTCTGTGGAAGAGTTGTAGTGAAGGAGCTCTAGATCCTGTCTTTGGTACTAATAAATTGAAATTTTGCATAGAAATCTGCTTGAATCTTGCTGGGATTTGG
Organism: Buceros rhinoceros silvestris; assembly: GCF_000710305.1. Taxonomy (NCBI): domain Eukaryota; kingdom Metazoa; phylum Chordata; class Aves; order Bucerotiformes; family Bucerotidae; genus Buceros; species Buceros rhinoceros. Next base: position 6,575 of record NW_010432131.1, read on the forward strand.
GGGGTTAGTGTGCAGTGTCAGCCTGGGCCGTAGCCTGCAGCCTGATCAGTACCGATCACAAATTACACAGGGGTTGAAGTGATTGATAACGGGGAGAAAGAAAAGCTTACCATGCATGGCAGCCAGGTTTGTGTTTGCTGAGAGCTTTGAATCCTGAATAGAAGCTCATCAACGTCATGCTGCAGAAACACTAGGATGGTTGTTCTAGCCTGGAAGCCTTTTCTCTCTAGCAAGCATGGCCATGTTTCCTTCTCTCTGTCATTTGCCTTCATTCCTCTTGGGCTTTTATATTTTGTTACTGGCTCAGTATCTTCCTATCCATGTATCCCGTTAAGCAGCTTTTCTTGACTAATAAGGTGCTATTTTTGGCAGCGCTTATATCACTGTCTTTTATTGCTCAGCTATATTTTCTGCATTTTCACTTGTTATTCTTTAGTGGTTTCTCTATGGCTACTGTATTTACTCTTTTATGCCCGTCACCTCACTGGGATTTCTTTGGTCAGTTATTATTCCTCTCTTCTGTCATTTCCTTGCCCACTCCTTCCCAGTTGTGTCCCCTACATTTCATTTGGGTTTGTTCTGCCATCTTGGGTGGTACTTCCCCATCCAGTACATCACTTTCTTCCTATGCCCAAGACCTCCTTTCAAATGATTTGCGCTGGTTTGAGTTAGAACAAAACTAATTCTGTTCAGTGATTTTACTGTTTGTCTCAGACTCTGCTCAGTGGCTGCATTTTTGCAGACAGTGTCTGCTTCTAGAGGTGACAATGCTTGATGTTTACGGTTATCACCAGGGACTGGTGTGCAGAAAGGCTCTTGCTCATCCTTGCTCCTGTGCAGACCAAGGTCACTGCTAAACCCTGTGCACCACGGTGGGGGTGCAGTAAGTTAGAAGCTGCACCTGTGGGGAGCAGCGGACAGGACAGGTGACCCTAAACTGACCAACAAGCTGTTCCATCCCACAGACATCACATTTGGTATGAAGCTGAGGGACCACAAGGGTCAAGCTCTCCTATTCAGTGGCTGGTGTCCGAGGAGGGCTCTGTCCATTCTGTCTTTGATCCCAATCCGTGCATTCCTGAATCCAGTACCTGAATTCAGCTCCTGAATCTGGTTCCTGCCTGCCACTGAGTCCAGTCTGGGACTTCCCCAGTGTCTGCCCTGAAGCATCAGTGGTGGCTGTGATGTGGTTGCCATCGGGGGGTTGGGTTTTGTATTGGTTTTGTAAATAGAGAACAAAAGCATTTCCAGAGGGAGGCTCATCCTACCTTAAGACAGCTGTCTAATCCAGGCAGGCTGAATCATACTGATAGGTTCCTACCTCTGTTCACTAACTGTAGCAGTCTAACTAGGATAGACCAGATGCTTAACTTACAGAGAATTAAGTGTTAGTAAGATGAATACCATTCATGTAAGCGACTAGGACTTAAAATGCTGAGCATTAAGCCAGCATGTGCTAACACACATCAAAGTGACACAGAAGAGTGATTTAGGAAGCTGTTCATAAGTTACAGGATTTTGTCAGTTGTTTAATCCACAGCAATAAAGCTATTTAGAATTACTGTGTTTTTGGAATCACCTTTTTGTGTCCAGTGATTAGCAGCATCAAAATCCAGATGCAAGCTGGCCTTTTAATCCAAATAATAGCTTTCTCCCCATCATACATAAATACAGTCTTAAACATCAGTACGTTAACTGCAGTAATGCTATTCTCAGAAGATTAAAAGAAATATACCTACTTTCATCTGTCTAGATATCCTGAGGCTGTAAGGTATTTCAGAATTAGCATAAATACTGGTCTAGATGTGCCCTTTCAGTTTGTACTTGAAGGATTTGCTGTATTCTTGACAGCTGCTCATCTCATTCTCCAAAAATGTAACCAGTGAGAATAAAGTAAGCAAGCCAAGGACAAAATGAAGAGCTCTGTGAAGGGTTACTTAAATCCTTCTGATGTGTGGTGGCTTTTCTGACTTCACTCATAGATGCTGAGAGGGACCCAAGACTGTAACAATTAAAACTTCTTGGGTGATTATTTCATGCTGGTTCAATAAAGTCAGTGAGATACTTCTCATTGGCAAGATCTTCCTACACATTGTATATGGTAAAGTATTAATGTGAATTGGTCTGGTTCTGCTAGCGTAAAAGCTGTGGCTGCTGTTGACCTGGTTCAGAAGTCTTGTGTGATCTGTACTCCTTTTGCAGTACAGCTGCCCAAATGCTTCCTGAGAGAAAAGGCATTAGCTGCTCTCTTGTAGCCACAGCATGCCTGCCCTTGTCTGGCGGCACTTTGTATTTACCGTGGGTGCAGGCAGCTGGCACAGGGTAGTGAGAATGCTGTCAATCAGTATGCTAGTAATCTGTTCAGGTATCTGTACCCTCCACAAATAAGTTAGTGGCGTGTGTTCATCCTGCAGTTAAACTGGTGTAGCGCAGTTAGGTGTGTGTGGCTTGATCCTGCCCTTGGAAACCAACTGGAAACTTGCCTGTGTAGACAAGTCCAACCGGATGATGCCATGTATCCACATCTGATATGTTTGGATGTTAGTGTAAATACACTGTTAGAAAAAAATTGCAGAATGGATGTAGCATTAAAACCAGAGCTAAAACATCTTAATGAGATTTGACAGGCTTCCATATCCAAAGAGTTAATTGCAAACTCTGCATTTCCTAAATGGAGAGAGTGGGAGAGACTGGAAAAATATCTTAAGCAGGGAGAACAGTTACAAACAGTTTAACAATAACCTGTAGGGAGATTGATGGTGGTCTCTCTCAGTGGCAGTGAAGGAGTCAGTGGTTCAGATAGAATCCTTATCATGAGGAATCCCTGTATTGCCAATTGTATACATCCCCTGTTCTTACACTGTATGGACTGCTGCTGCGGAGTGACATGGTCTGACTTGCTGCAACAGTTATTAGGGTAGAAGTGAGAAAATTTTGCTAAACAAATTCAAAGATACATAAAGAATTGGACGGGGAGAAGGTGCACACCTCTATGTATATGTGTACCTACATATTTGTGGATTTTTAAGTATGTATTGTATGCCTTCTCCGTGTGAAAGAATCTGCTCATGTCTCTAGCTCAGAAATGGGAACCAGAGTGATGTGGTGTCTTTGTTTTTTCTGGTACCTCTTCTGGGAGTCTAGATGATATGCATGACAAATCTTTCACCTTGGAAGAGAGAGAGGGAATTGTTTAATATTTAATCAAGGTTGTCTTTGTCTTTAGCATCTAGTGATGGGGGACTCCACTTACAAATATGTAAAACCGTGTTTGTTTTTGCTAAGAGAAGAGCTTGGAAGGAGAAAGGGATA